>NC_088802.1:12193760-12204648 GCF_011386835.1 Chrysemys picta bellii | reverse complement strand
GTCGTCCTCGCATGTTTGAGCCGTTATCGTACCCTTGGTCGCCCATATTTTCTAAAGGTATTCCATAGTGTTCCAATCTTTGTAGAATTACATCTGTGAGGGCTTTCCCAGTAGTTTCGTTCACTGGTATAAATTCTAGAAAGTGTTCACAAATTTTCACTTCTGCATTTTCATCAATTTTCAGAAATCGTAAACTATTGACATTTGCTCGGTTTTGCTCAATTCTTGAGTACTAACAACTATAATTGAGTAATATTTGGCATGTTTCAAATTTGATAAAATTTCATTACGCACTCCATTAGAAATTAATTCTACTATCTCATTTTGTGTATTTTTACCCAAATAATGGGTGTGAATCTCTCCATCTTTCACTCTTTGTACATGCTCAGCCATAACATTATCAAATTTTGACAATAATTCAACCAATTTAAATAAATTTCCATTTTTATTCTCATATAAAATATCCGAGGATCCACGGAATGCGAGGCACTGTTCAGCTAGGAAATTAATGATTGCCAGTAAACGTTCCAACACCACTTGCCAACGTAGAATTTCTGAATTTAGTTGACATTGCTGTACCGAATCGATTGTTGTACCAGTACTTAATCTGTTTGACAGCTCAATCCAATTTGTCAATGAGCCTAAATGATTTTTTGATGTTTCATGTTCTTTCAAATGCTGAAGCAAATTTCACCAGTCATTAAAACCTGCAGTTGCCAGAAGAATGTCCGAGTTACAGAACAGTTTGCAGCAAAAACAAAAAACTACGTCTTTGGTCTGTGAATACACTAACCACGATCTATTAATTTGTTCCCCATTTTTCATTTTTTTCTTCATACTGGATGGCATAAATTGATGATTTGACTGATTAAGTGGATATTCAAATGTAGGATCTAGTTTTGAAGGACCTTTTTTCACAATAATAATTTGCATTGTATCAGTAATTATTGTCGGCCATATACTTGGATCCGATCCTATGTCAGTCTCTCCTCCTCCCAATAATTGTTCTTCAGTTTTAGATTTGTATAACAGTTCTTCATTGCTGGACTCTTCAGCTGTTCGTCTTTATCAGTTAGCGAAGATAATCTTTGGTCAGATTGTTGTTCATCTTTATCAGTGGATAAAGGTAATCTTTGGTTCGATCGGTCTTCATCAGTTGATGAATAATCACCTTCAATGCGTTGCTTACAGCTTTCTCCTTGATTGTCAACTTTTTTAAAATACTTTTTAGAAGTACGAGATAGTTTTTCTGATCCTTTTTGCCATTTCTCTCTTTGTTGCCGGTAAGCAGCACCCGAAAGTCGTTTTCGTTTTTGTCCCGACATTTTAGCCCTATAACCACTGGCACCGACGTGAAACGGAAATTAGCGTGAATGGCGCCAATAGGGCAGCACAGTACACACACGTAATCGTGATTTGAGTGAATGTGTCACAACGTGACATGATATTTTTCACGTCACATTCCTATTGCACTACTGTACTTGCCGTAGGTAAGGCGCTAGTCATTGGGATGTGAGAGCTCCCCAAGAGCTCGAATACACACTGGACCCAGCCCTGCTGGCGTTTTCCCAGCGCTGAGGCCGCCCAGCTGGGAGCCCGAGGGGCATGCAATGGAGAGAGCTCTGGGGCTGGAGGAACCAAGGAAGAGGCGCTGGGCTTGCTGGACAGATGCTGCCCCTCTCTGCCAGGTCGCTCACCCCCTGCAGGAGGAGAGGCAGAAGGAGACTCCAGGCACTGGAGTGCTGTGAGGGGCTGGGGAGGGAGGAAGCATCCTCTGGGGCTCCAGCAGGCAGAAGCTCCCCAGGGGTCCAGGGGACCCTCCCGCCTGGCCCGACTCTTACCTTGCTGTGGATCTGGCCCGTGGTCGATTCATCTCCGGTCACCGCTGCTCCCAGGACCAAGGGTTGGGGCTGCTGCTGGATCCTAGCCCTGCTCATCCTTGGTCTTTGCCTTGGCCCCGGAACGTGCTGGGCTCAGCCCAGGTTGCACTCTGCTCCCCTCCCCTGGCAGGAGGTGGAGCAGAGGGGAGGAGGAGGAGGAGGCAGAGGTGGGGACAAGCCGAGGAGAAGCGGACCGCCAGAGCGCCTTGTTCCCCCTTCCTCTGCAGCCGGGGCAGGGCCGTGCTACCGGCTTCCGCCTGGGGGGGGTGGCCGCTGCCTGCAGGAGAGCGGCGCGAACAAACGAAGGAACAGCCCGTCCTCTGCAGCCGGGGCAAGGTTGCGCTACTGGCTCCCACTGCTCTCCTGCTGTCAGCGGGCACCCCGCAGGCGGAGCTCATAGCGCGGCCCTGCCCCGGCTGCAGAGGATGGGCTGCTCCTTGGCTTGTTCGCGCCGCTCTCCCGTGGGCAGCGGCCACCCCTCCCCCCAGGCGGGAGCCGGTAGCACGGCCCTGCCCCAGCTGCAGAGGACGGGCTGCTCCTCGGCTTGCAGGGGCAGGGACGAGCTGAGGAGGAGATGTCTGTCCTCTGCAGCCAGGGCAGGGCCGTGCTACCAGCTCCCGCCTGGGGGGGTGACCGCTGCCTGCGGGAGAGCAGCGGGGACACGCTCCCCTCTTAGTCGGCTCCCTGCCTTGCCGCACCCTGCGGCAGAACAACAGGCTGGTTACCGCCCCCCCGGGCGGTCAGGATCCAGCCCAGGACGCTGCTTGAGGTGGGGCCCCAGCGTTTTGCTGCCTCATACCTTTTGCCACCCTAGGCACCTGCTTGTTTAGCTGGTGCCTAGAGTTGCCCCTGGTGGTGGGGGAGGCATTGGGTTCTTGCCCTGGGGGAGCTGCTGGGGGAGGGAGGAGATTTACCTGCTCACAAACAATTTTAACAATTGTAAAGCTTCAACTTTTTGAATATCAGTGTCTAGTGTCATTAAATACACCTCTACCCCGATATAACGCTGTCCTTGGGAGCCAAAAAATCTTACCGTGTTATAGGTGAAACCGTGTTATATTGAACTTGCTTCGATCCACTGGAGTGCGCAGCCCTCCCCCCCCCCCCCCGGAGCACTGCTTTACCGCATTATATCCAAATTCGTGTTATAGCCGGTGGCGTTATATCGAGGTAGCGGTGCAGTTCTGGTCTGACCAAAATATTGGCTGATCCCCCATAATTTCCCACAACCGTGAAAATTTAAATTGGAATGAAATGCTTAAAACCCAGATTGTTGTGCAACTGTGAAAGTTTAAATCAATAAATATAAAAACTGCTTAAAATAAACATTGTCAAAATTATATGTTATAAAAAAAAATTCTGCCAAGCCTGACTATTCCGCCTTAAACACTCAGCTCCTGCAGGCTCATCCTGACAGGAGGATGCCTCAGTGACCCTCTACACCAGCACAGGGGCTGATTGCAGGCAAGGAGCTCCTTTGGGTTTTAATTACAAGCTAATTTCACTGAAAGTTACCTGTCACAGGTGTGACTGTACATTTTTTCATTAAAGCCTCCAGGGGTGAAATTGGTTGGGTCCTTCCTGCTCAGCAAACAGCACAAGTCAGTTTCAGGAAAGGAAACACCCTCTTGCTGCTGCAGGCGGGGCATAGTGTGAATTCAGGAAATTGAAACTAACCCTGTTCCACTGCCCAGAGGGAGCCATGGCTGCAGAGATGCCCGTGGAAAGTCTCCAGGAGGAAGCTACATGTCCCGTCTGTCTGGAGTATTTCACAGAACCTGTCACTCTGGAGTGTGGGCACAATTTCTGCCGAGCCTGCATCAGCCAGTGCTGGGAGGGATCCGATACAGCCGCCTCCTGCCCTCAGTGCAGAGAAACTATGCAGCAGAGAAACCTCAGGCCCAACAGGCAGCTGGCAAACGTCATAGAAATCGCCAAGCGGCTGAGTTTACAAGCAGCAAAAGGAGCAGGAGCGGATGGGGTGTGTGAGAGACACCAGGAGCCTCTGAAACTGTTCTGTGAAGAGGATGAAACCCCCATCTGTGTGGTGTGCGACAGATCCCGGGCTCACCGCGCTCACTCGGTGGTTCCCATAGAGGAGGCTGCCCAAGAGTACAAGGTAGGGAATTGCTGTCAAATGTAATGGGTTAACTTTTGGGTTTTAATTACAGGCTAATTTCACTGAAAGTTGCCTGTCACGGGTGTGACTCATCACTCAGCTCTGTAACGTCTTCATTGTAAGGGAGATGCTGTAAGAAAATTAATGATCTGGCAGTGTGGCAACAGAGGCAAAATATCAAATCTTGAAAGCAGGATCTACACCCCCCCAGAAACCCCGCTCACTCCATACCCCCCCCTCCATTGCTTGCTCTCCCCCACCCTCACTCACTTTCACCAGTCTGTGGCAGGAGGTTGGGATTCAGGTGGGGGTGTGGGCTCTGGTCTGGGGCCGAGGGGTTTGCAGTCTGGGAGGGGGCTCTGGGCTGATCTTGGGGCAGGGGGTTGGGGTGCAGGAGGGGGCTCTGGGCTGGGGCAGAGTGTTGGGGTGCAAAAAAGGGTACAGGGTGCTGGCTCTGGGAGGAGGGTTAGGGCTGGGGCAGTGGCTTAGGGTGCAGGAGGGGTATGGGATGCTGGCTCCAGCTGGGCGGCACTGACTTACCTCGGGCGGGTCACAGGCGGCAGTGCAGCGGTGCTAAGGCAGGCTCCCTCCCTGTCCCAACCCTATGCCACTCCTGGAAGGGGCCAATGAGCCCCTGTGGTGGCCATGTGGCTCTGCGCATTGCCCCTCTCTGCAGGAACCACTCTTGCAGCTCCCACTGGCCACAGTTCCCAATTTCCGGCCAATGGGAGCTGCGGGGGCGGTGCTTGCAGGCAGGAGCAACGTGAAGAGAACCCTGGCCTCACCCCAGGCTGAGGGGGCATGTTGGCCACTTCTGGGAGTGCCATATGGCTGGAGCAGGCAGGGAGCCTCTCTTAGCAGCAGCGGGCAACCCTGCTGCACCGCCGAAGATCGCGATCGACTGGGAGAATCTCCAGGATCGACTAGTAGATCGCAATCGACTGGTAGATGACCACTGGTCTAGCTAGATAAAAGATGGGAAGGGAAACTAAGGCATAAAACAGGGCAGCAAGTTGCCCACAGTCACCCAGCATGTCAGTGACAGAGCTTAGCATAGAACCCAGATCTCCCCACACCCAGTCCAAGACCCGAACCACTTTACCATGCTGACAGCTGAGCATCAGTCCCACCCAGTGATGAAGTGTGTCCGTTAGGAGGGAGAGACACCTTTAATCCCAGGCCCAGTAGAGAGAGGAGGTTTGTCGCTGGGATTCTGAACGCTCGTGTCGCTCCATGAGGGATTAAACTCAGATGCTGCCAGCCTGCACTAGAGGAGATCACTGGGCTAAACACTGTGTGGGATCCTGAGCACCTTCAGTACTCACAAAACGGCTCCAGAAAGCTCAGGTCCATGCCAAGTACCACTGGGATTACACTGGGTTGTAGCAAAACCAACCACAGGCTGGAGCTGACCGGTGCCAGTTTGACCTGTTCTGTTGTGTATGTGGGCAAGGACCAGCCAAAGTGGTTCCATTAGTCCCACCAGGCAGCCTTTTGAAATCTCCCAGAATGCATTGCTTCCGGGATCTTTACCAGGGAATGGAACTGTGGGGAATCTGTCCAGGGGGCATTTCCAGAGAAAGGCTTTAGGACAGTAGTAGGGCAAACCCCAACCCGTTCTTTATACAAATCTGAATCATGTCTAATTAGGGTGGTCACTGAGGCATCCCCAGAACATCAGACATGCCCACGCCTGCCTGCATGGGCCCGTCCTCACCAGTATCAGTCACCCTGTGTGGGCCCCATCACTGCTTTTTTCAGTGTGCCACCCACGTGCATCATTCTGTATGAAGTTGTCACCCCCACTCCCACCGGTTTACCCTCCTGCATCTTCAGTCCCCTCCTCTCCCTTTTGCACCAGACAAAGCCACGTCCAGTGCTGGGTCCCTACCGGACAGGGATAGTGCTCCACAACCCAGGGACTGTGCAGCTTCAAACCAGAATTATGGCCTCCAGGCATCTCAGGGGGTTTGCCCTGGTGCTTAGACTAGCTCTGCCCAACCAGTGCAGTCCTCAGGGCTTCAGGGCTGAAATCCCAGCCCATATTGAAACCCTGGTGGCTTCTGGGATTTGTATCACTTTGTTTGTTAAACCTTCTACAAAACAGGTTTATTGATTCACCCCCATGTGACTTTGGTGCCCTGTTATGCTCTTTACCACTAATCAATTTACAAATAAGAGTAAAGCTTGCTTATAATTGAGATCTCTAATTACTAAAAAAACTGAACCAGAATTGGTAATGAGTCTGAATGTCACATGCTCCCAGTCTCCATTAATGAGGTTTCATCTCCTTGGTGATCCTGATGTCTCAAAGTGATTAGAACCACAGTCATCTTGGGTTTTGGGTAGAAAAACACCCACTTCCAAATACCTCTCAACTATCCAGATGAAACCTCCCAAATCATTTTTGTTTCTTCAGGAAAGAATCCGGGCCCATTTGAAGACTCTGAGGGAAGAGAGAGAAAAGCTGCTGGGATTGAAAGTGACTGGAGAAGGGAATAGCCGGGAGTATCTGGTAGGTGCCTGTTGTTATGAACCAGATAGGACTGGCAGTGGAAGATCTGTTTGGAGGCAGACTCCTGGTGGCCTTGGTGAACATGGGCTTATATGTGTGTTTCTCCATTGGATTGCTGAGTTTGATTCATGTGTAGACAAGCCCTAGGCTTCCCTTTCAATTGGTGAGTCTAGCCCTTGTGGCTTGCTCAAAAATCCTCCCCAAGTGAACTGAATGTCCCCGTGAAGTGCTGTCCACTGTGTCTAGACATTTTGTGCATTTTTTAAAAGTTTGTTTCTTTTAACTCCCCTGGTGTCTCTGTCAGGATAGTGCTGAGTCCTGCCTCCTGCTGCTCTGGGTCTGAATTTCCACAAACCATAAAGAACAATATGCTGAACATGACCGACAGAGAAACATCACTTTCTGAGGGATACAGGGGCCAAAGGGGAAGGTATGAGGGAATCCCCTGCCTAGTACCCACAGGGTAGAATGAAATGTCAGAAATCTTAGTATTTTCAAAGAAAATCAGCCTCCTGCACACTCAGCTCTTCATGAAAGGACCCCAGGCTCCATCCACGTCCCTGACCAGCCATTGCCCTATTTTCATACAGAAACAAACACAAACCGAGAGGCAGAAGATTGTGACTGAATTTCAGCAGCTGCGGCAGTTCCTGGTGGAACAAGAGCGACTCCTGCTGGCCCAGCTGGAGAAGCTGGACGAGGAGATTGTGAGGATCCAGAATGAAAATGTCAGTAAACTCTCCGAGCAGGTTTCCCGTCTCAGTGAGCTGATCAGTGAGATGGAGGGGAAGTGTCAGAAGCCAGTGAGTGAATTTCTGCAGGTGAGACTGAATGAAAAACATCAGCACTGGAGCATAGTAGCTGGGGCAGGGCCTTCCTCCCCCATATTTCCTAAATCCCTTCCCTGGCACCCCCTGTTTGTGTCAGATGGGACTGAGATTCTTTTCTCTCTCTCTCCTCTAGGATGTCAGAAGCACCTTGGGCAGGTACATGGCTCTCTCACTCCCCCTCACACTTCACAACGCTGGGAAAGAGCTTGGTGGTGATGTTAGCCAAATGTGTGGGGAAGGTCACATGTTGGATAAAAATCTCTCTGATCAACTTCATCCTGAGGTCCTCACACTTGCACAGAAGACTCTGGAATTCTCCGTTCAGTGGGAAAGACTGACCTCAAGTATTTCCTAGAGATGTCACATCCCCGGGGGACGGGCTGACTCAGGATTGTGGGGATGGAATATGGGCCTGTCACTGCTGGAGCCCTGGTCACCATTCAGCCCAGGCCAGCAGCCTGAAGGCTGTTTGGAAACCTGTGTGGAATGAGCTGGGGAGAGGGGAGTTGGTGTCTCAGTCTAGTTCCTAGTGGTCAGATTTCTATAGCACTTCACCCAGGAACTTCCTGTCCCTCAGAGCATGGAGGCCAAGGAGTGAATTGGCCAGGGAGACTCAATTCCCCCTTAATCCCCAGATTTGATCTCTCGAGGCCAGAGTTGAAGAATATTAATGGTCCTTTGAGGGGAACATTTCATGGCCATGGCCTGTGTTGCACCTGTTCTGAGGCTGGGAGAAGTCGAGGAATTCTAACTCCAGGCCCATTAGAGCAGCAACTCACTAGCCAGAATTTATAATGAGTCACTAAATGAAATAAAATCACATGAAATTGTTTCTCTCCAGGTGGGAGAAGAGGAAGTTTGAGCAGCCAGAGGAGATTTCTCCTGAACTGGAAGAGCGAGTCAGTGGTTTCTCCCAGAAAACTATTGTGCTATCGGAGACTCTGGAGAAGTTCAAAGGTACCTAAAATAGATCTAGGAATGGTAATTGGGATGAGCCGCTGAGACTGTGGGAAGAGAATGGTGTTGGTCAATTGGGTCACACTTAGATGATGCTTCTATTTAATTGTTGGGTGAGAATGCCCTGCACTTGGGGTCCAAGACAATCAGATGGATTAAGTCAAACCTTTATTTCTACCAAAAGCCTGCCTTGCCATTACAATTACTGTAAAGTAAGAAATGTCTCAAAGACTTTAAGGCCAGAAGCGACTATCACACTCATCCAGTCTGACCTTCTGTACATTGCAGGCCACAGAATCTCGCCCACCCACTCCTGCAATTTACCCCTAACCTCTGGCCAAGTTCCTGAAGTCCTCAAATCATGATTTAAAGACTTCAAGTGTAACAGGTTGAGCACTCACCGGTGCAGCACCTCCTGCTGGTCATCCTGGGAATTAGCTCTTCAGCTCCGAAGCACCCCCTGCTAGCTAGTGTCTCTCCTGCCTCAGGCCCCCTTGTACCTCCTGGACCCCGATGCCTCTTACTTTGAGGTTCTGCCCACAGCAGTACCCCCACACTCTGGGTCTCCCCTCCTAGGGGAAGCCCAACCCTGTATACCCACCTTGCCTCAGTGGCTACTGCCAGTCATCATCTAGCCCCATTTCTTTGGGGCAGCCTGCAGTCCACAATGTCCACTCATCATTGGCAAAAGGTTGGACCTGCTGCCTTTCTATCCCAGCTGTCTCCCTGCAGCCCTAGTACAATCCCAGGCCCTTTGCAATGCCTCAGCCTGGGACTTGCCAGGCCAGAGCTCCCCAGCTCTGCCTGCCCTTCCCCAGCACTGCTCTGTCGGAGGTACCCTGTGCTCCCAGGGCCAGCTGTGGCCTACTTGGGAGTGGACCCTGCTGTGGCTACTTCCCCAATCAGCCGACCTCAGCTGCTTTTCACCTTTTAACTCCTTTTATCCCAGGTACAGGGTAACTGCCACACTACACAAGTTACAGAGATTCCACTATTGATACTAGTTTAAATCTGCCACTGACCCATGCCCCACGCTGCAGAGAAAGGCAGAAAAAACCCAAAGGCTCTCTGTCCATCGGATGGCAGGTGGGGGAAATTCCTTCCCCACCTCAGATATGGTGGTCAGTTGAATACGGAGCATTTTGGCAACACGCAACACCGAGACACGTGGCAAAGAACTCTCTATAGCTCAGAGCCCTCCCAGTCTACTGCCCCATCACCAGCCATGGGGCACATTTCTCACAGGCAGATCCAGCGCATCACTGAGCTCTGGTCCCGTTTGCAGCTAGTCTGGGCCAAATAGGCTGCAGGGAAGGAGAAAGCTCCTCCACCACGGTGAGGAATCCCTCCAGCCCAGGCGCCTCTTGTGCCTCCTCCACAGCTGCAGGCACAAGGCGTGTTCCTGAGAGGGCTGGGAATGGGGTGGGGTTGATGAGGGCGGTTGGAAGAGGGAGGGGGGGTGGACGACGTACAGAGGGATGTGGGCAATGTAAAACTGGGCCTCTGACACTCTACACACTGGGCAAGACACACAGGGGCCATTGTCATCGGGATTTAACTCTGGCTGGCTTCAGAACTTCCTCAGCCTGTGCCAAGGTCTGCACTGGCCCCTGCAGCCACTGAGCAGCAGAGTCACAAATGGCCCCTCCCCTCTCTCCTTTCGCCGGTACAGGGGTGAATCTGGCCCATTGAGCCAACCTTCCCCTGACTCAATTTCCACATTTATAAAATGATTTTATTATTATTTCTATTTCTCCCTAAGGAGGACAAGGCCCCGTCGTGCTGCTCTCTGTAGAGACGCTGAGTAAACAAACCCAACAGCTCATAATTAGACCAGGATTTCACAAACTCTAAACATCCCATTAGTGTCAAAGGGAACCAAGTGGGTAAAGTTACTTTTATGCCAAAGTCTTTGTACGATCTCGATCTAGGTTACGACAAAAGGCAGTAAATGAACAAGACAAACCAACCAGAGTCTGAAAGGTGGGAGGGGATGATGAGGGAAAAGTAAATCTTTCTTACAAAGTGTCTATACTGGGATGGTTGTGAGGCTGCAAGGATGCTGGCTCTAGTGCTGGGAGATGTACAAATCAGAGAGGAAAGAGAGAGTTTCAGATCTCTTTATATTAAATAAATGAGTGTGTTTCTGTGCCTCTGTCATAATTATAAAACAGTTTCAGAGTAGGGACACTGTTATAAATATGAAAGTCTGAAATCTCACCTCTCTTCTCCGTTCTCCCTCCAGACACTCTGCTGTCTGAATTGAAGAGAAAAATCATTTTTCTTTCAATTGAAGAGGGTGAATCATTTGGAGCACACGGACAGGGTGAGTTTGCGGGTGAAAATGTCTTTAAATTATGAGAAAATTCCAGAGAAAACATCTTCATGAGATCGTAGCTAAAGTTACCAACCAAACTGACAGCGACCATGACACTCATAGTCCAGAAATAACACATTAAATGGTAAGGAGATCCAAGGGCCGATGTTCCCCTCCCCTCCCCCCCCACACTTTTAAAAGTGGGATGATTAGGACACTTTTCAACATGGGCATAGTTTGGGGGAAGAGGTCTATGTTGCCCCCACAAAC
>NC_088802.1:11997042-12193260 GCF_011386835.1 Chrysemys picta bellii | reverse complement strand
AGGCTGCACTGGGGAGCTCTGGACCCTCCACCTGCCCAGGGTGGCATACCCCAGGGATCGGGGACATGGGCCGGCAGCTGCTCTCAGAGCCCCCCAGACCCATGTCCAGAGTAGGTGGAGTGTCAGGGGCTCTCCATAACAGGCAAATCTCCAAGCCTGGCCGGGAAGCAGGGCCTTGGTCAGGGCCAGAGAAGGGGCGGGGCCACACAAAAAGTCCTGACATCAACTTTAGTGCTGAGTTCATGTCCATTCTGATGAACAGAAACATTCTTAACTGAGTCGCACCTGAACAGAGCTCTCTGACACATCCCTCTGCTTTACCCCGGTGCAGGGAGTCTCCCCATCGCTCTTCTCCAACATCCTGCCTTTAGGGCTGGGCTCTCCCATTGGAGCAGCTCACTGCTTCCTGGATTGGGGAGATGCTCTTCCTGTGATGCCAGCAGCTACTCCCTTCTCTCTGGGCTGGGGATGGGACTACCCCACCCAATGCCACCTCCTACTCTCTGGTCTTAAGTGGCTCTTCCCCATTGCTGCACCTTCCTCTCTGTTCCCTGGCCTGGGAGTGGCGGCTGCATTAGGGGAGGGAGCTTCCCTCTGGGGTTTAAAGCTGGTACCTGCCACTTCTGCTCCCTCAATAAAAGCTTCTGACACCTTCCTGGCTGTGTCTCTACCACTGGGAATGGGGCAGCATCAGTAGCGGGATCCGGGAGTTGAAGCCTCTGTGATAAATGGGAAACTAATGAAGTGGGACCCGTTACAAAGACTGCGGAGCTGCTGTGACATCTCTGCTCAGACTTAGGTGCCGAGCACAGAGGCAGCTCCCTGGGATCCAGGCCTGTCCCAGCCAGAATCGTGCTGCTGGGGAGTGTGAGAAATGGTTCCAGCCTCCCGCAGGGCTGAGATCTGCCCCTAACGCTCGGATTCTCTCTCCCCAGTGAATGTGACTCTGGATCCAGACACGGCTCATCCCCAACTCGTCCTGTCTGAAGATGGGAAAAGTGTGAGATGTGGAAACATACGACAGCGACTGCCCAACAACCCTGAGAGATTTGACTCTTGGTACTGTGTGCTGGGCTGTGAGGGATTCACCTCAGGGAGACATTGCTGGGAGGTGGAGGTGGAGATGGGTGATGGGGAACTCTGGGCTGTGGGGGTGGCCAGAGAGTCTGTGAGCAGGAAGGGACAGATCAGCCGTAGCCCTGAGGGGGGGATCTGGGCTGTGGAGTGGTGCAGGGGTCAGTTCCGGGCTCTCACCTCCACTGTGACCCGCGTGCCCCTGAGCCGGGCCCCCAGCAGGATCCGGGTTTGTCTGGACTGTGACCGGGGGCAGGTGACATTTATCGATGCTGGTGACGAGGCCCCGATCTTCACTTTCCCGCCGGGCTCCGTCCCTGGGGAGAGAATCCGACCCTGGCTCTGGCTGTGGCCGGGATCCCGGCTCAGACTGTGTCCCTGAGACACACAGCAGAGGGGGGAACTGGAAATCAACCTCTCTACTCTCACACACCCCAATCTCTATGACCGTGGAGGACTCCCATCTACCCAGCCCCTGGCTCCTCATCTCTATGGCCTCTGGAAGCTCCTCCCCCTCCCTCTCTGCAGCCCTGGGACTGCAGGAGGAGCAGAAGGGCCCTGAGGGGTAGATGTGGGGGCTGGGCAGGGAGTAGAACTAACAACCAGGCAGGGGACAGGCAGAGGTGGGGCCTGGGGAGGGACAAAGGATGAATGGATCAGGGTTTGGGGGGTTGGGGAGAAGCAGCAGCTGCAGGGAGTGTTTTGTACAGATCTGTGTCCTTAGATCTCATTGGTGTCTCCCTGCCCGGGATCAACAAGAGGGGAAGGGATAAGAACAGGGAAAGAAGAGAGCAGCCAAGGGGGATGATCTGTGACAGGGAGGAGAGACACAGGAAAATAAACAGGAATGGGAAGTGAGGGCTAGAACAATAATGAATAGAAAAGGACAGTATGAAAGGAAAGGGAATGTGAGTGGGACGGAGAGATTTATTATGTGTCACTGAAAGTGAGACTGTATCTCATTAATTCCCTATATTAATTCCTGGTCATTGGTGCTATTTTATTGCCATAAAGAAAACTGTTCTCAGTAGCTGGGGATCTCCTTGTCATGCTGCAATTATTAAAGCTCCTTCTTAGCTCCTTTTACTTTACTACTTTCCAGCTACTTACTGTAAATAAACCATTACAAACAATTCTTCTTGTTTGTTCCACTTTAATGTTCCAGCTACAGGTGCTGGGGGCAGCATCCTGGGATTTGCTTCTGACTGGGTTGTGTCCCCCCAGCTCCCACAGGGAATATTGCGCCTCTAGGAAGAGAGTTTGCATTTTCCAGTGTGATGTGTCACTCTCCAGCCTGTGCTCTGTCTCTGTCCTGTGCACACCCATGTCAATCAGGAATTGCTCAGCTGTGCTCTGCGGAGAGGTGACTGGTTGCACAGGGTGTAATCCATGAAGGGACTCGGGTGTTGCAGTGCTGAGCATCACAGTAAGTAGTTTTTAGTCAGCGAGAAAATCACAGGAACAGCAGCAGCACTGTGACCCTCACAGCTGAGTCAGGGGCGTAAACTCCCTAGACAATGCATGATCGACACAGGCACCTTACAATGGGATTCACAAAAGCCACCTCAGTAGGCGGGGAGCCATGTCAGCTAGCCAATGGGAGATGCCAACAAAGGGGGAAGGGGTGTCCTAAGCCACACCCCTCTCATGAATAGGTGCCTAAATCTGGGCTGCAGTGGGGTGTGTGTCTCTGCTTAGCAACCCACAAACAGGAACCCACCACCTGACATCCGGGGCCCCCAGTCGCAGCTGCTGCCAGTGCCTGGTAGTGGTGGCAGCAGCTGGGAGCCCCAGGCCCAGCCCCAGCAGGCTGCAGGGCTCCTAGATGTACGCGTTGGATGGGTGCAGTGGCACATTAGGGGAAGGAAAAGCCCCAGACCCCGGCAGGAGCCACACTGGGTGGGGTGGGGGGAAAGGAGAAGCCCTGGACCTAAGTTCCCTCTAAGCTATTCCCCTTCCCTGGCCCCCACCACACCTAGCCCCAACCTGCCCTGGCTGGGGAACAGATGCCTGCAGCCAGGCCGCTGGAGATGCTGTGACCATGATTTTAATACACTGTAATTCATGGTAATGTAATGATGTAGTTCTTCTTTGAGTGATTGCTCCTGTGTATTCCACAGTAGGTGTGCATGCTCCCACATGCACGGGTGCCGGAAGTTTTTCCCTTAGCAGTACCCATACTGGCGGAGCACTGCAGCGACCCCTGGAGTGGCGCCTGCATATAGCGCTATAAGGGGAGCCCCCTCAGTTCCTTCTTGCCGCCAGTGAAGGTAGTCGGAACTTTTGTGCTCCAGGTCTGCTGTAGCCCTTCTTCTCGACCTTAGTGGTACCGTTGGTAGATCGTCCTTCAGTTGTTAGAGTGGGCTCAGGGCATGACCCGTGCCCCAGGCTTCAAGTCATGCAACTCCTGTCGCCGTTCTATGCCCAGGAGCGACCCTCACACTGAGTGTCTTCGCTCCCTGGGTGAGACTCACATTAGTGACCGTTGCAAGATCTGTAGGTCGTTCAAGCGAAGGACCAAGAAGGAGAGAGACTTTAGACTCAGAGCTCTCCTGATGGAGTCGGCGCTGACCCCGACGCCGGTACGCAGATCGGACTCCGTGCCGGCCACCACGTCATCGGTACATAGCGAGGCCCCTTCGACCAGTTGGCACCACTCTCCCTCCAAAAAGCAAGGGAAGGGACTGGCCTCGCAACGATGCTGCGGCAAGGATAAGGGGGAGGCTGGTCCCGCGCTGGGCAGCCCTCGATCCCCCCGGGCTCGAAAGCTCCAATTCACGTGGAGCAGAGCAGCCCGGTACCGTCGGCCCAGGCATCCCCACCGGTACGGATGCCGTCGACGCCGGAGGTGGTGCAGGCTTTTGAAGGACATTATGTCTTTGCCCATCCGGAGCTTGCAAACGGGCCCGGGCCCTAGGTCACGAGGCAAGCCCCCCTTGGGTGCCCACCAGACCTCTCCGAGCAGCCGCAGTTCCCGCTCCAAGGATTGCTCCTCGCACTGCTCGGCGCGCAGCAGCCACTCTTCTCACAGCTCCCAGCCACCCTCGACGCCGTCCAGGGCACCGTCGGGAAGGGGGTCGCGGGGACCCTCTCTGCCACCTGCCAGCGAGTGTAGGCACTGAGAGAGGCACTGAGAGCACTCACCTGCTAGACATAGCCACTGGAGCCGCTCTCGATGGGACAGACATTGGCATTCCTGTTCCAGCTCCCGCTCGTCTGGATGTTACACCAGAGGCTCTCCTCGGGGTACTTCAGCGTCAGGGCACCGGGCTTCGCGTCGCCATCATGTGTACCAAAGCAGTTCGTCGCATGGGTACCGTTCATCGATGTAGAGATCCCGAGCTAGACGACGTCACAGACACCGCTCCTACCACTCCCGTGGCACCGAGCGCTCGTCGGCGACCTTGGCCTCGGCATCTGTCCACCCATCCTCGGCATGGTCTGTTCCGCCGGGATACATATTGCCATCACAGGCTCAGCCAAACCAATGGCAAGGGACCCCGTGGCAAGTGCAGTGGTGCCAGTGGGCACCGTGACCATCGGTGCCAGCCCCAATGGAGGCCCGCTCGGTCGCTGGAGCGTCCCAAACTCCATCGGCCTCATCTGGCCACCCACAGGACAAGTGTGTGGGTCATGAGTCGACGGACCCACGCCAGGACTCTGACCTCGGGCTCGATGCCCCAGTACTCACCGAGGCCCCCCAGCTCCATGCGGGCCCTGTCTCTGGTGTGGGACAAGACCATAGCGGCACCTCTGCCATTGGTCCCACAGGAGGACTTCAAGGCACACCAGGACCTGCTAAAGCGGGTGGCATCCAACCTCCAGCTGCAGACCGAGGAGATGGAGGGTCCGTCTGATACCCTTTTTAACGTCCTGTCTCCCATGGCACTGGGCCACGTGGCCCTGCCTCTGCACCAGGGTATTGCCATTATCTCTACCTCCCTGTGGTAAACTCCCACCTACCTGGCCCCAATCTCGAAAAAGGCCAAGAGGAAATACTTTGTGCTGGCGAAGGACCATGAATACCTCTATTCCCACCCGGCACCCAACTCGCTCGTAGTGGAATCAGTAAACCACAGAGAGCACCAGGGCCAGCACGTGCCCACCCCCAAGAACAAAGACGCCAGGAGACTGGACTCCTTTGGCAGAAAATTTTATTCGTCGACTAGTTTCCAGCTTCGCGTAGCCAACCACCAGGCCCTGCTCAGCAGGTACGACTTCAACCTGTGGGAGTTCCTGCCTAAATTTGAGCTCCTCCTCCTGGACTGGGACAGGAAGGACTTCAAGGCCCTGGTAGAAGAGGGGTCGGCGGCGGCTAAAGCGGCCCTCCAAACAGCGTCCGATGCTGCTGACATGGCGGTCCACTCGATGGCTTCCGCGATTGCCATGCGCAGGGCATCGTGGCTCCTGTTGTCCGGACTGTCGATAGAGGCCCAGTCTCTTATGCATGACCTCCCATTCGATGGCAAGGTGCTCTTTGTGGACCAGATGGACGTCAGGCTGCATGGGATGAAAGATTCACATGCCACCTTGCAGACCTTGGGCTCTATGTCCCCCCGGCTAAGGACAAGACCAAATTGCTCCCGGCGGCTCAACCTGTGAGGAGCAGATATGAGCCCCCGTACAAAAGACCCAGAGACCAGAAGTGTTGGTCTCAGCAGCAGTCCCGCTCTGCCCCACAGCCTGGACCCTCTAAGGGCAAGAGGCAGGGAAAGAGGCAGTTTTGACTATTTGCAGGGGTGCACCGGGCCTGTTGCCAGGGAGACCTCCGATTAATAAAGTTTGTGTTCTGCAACCGATTGTCTGCCTTCCTCAGAGCGTGGTCCCATATAACTTCGGACCAGTGGGTCCTCAGTACCATTTCCAAGGGCTACATGTTGCAGTTCACCTCACCCCCACCAAATCACCAGCCCTCCAGGATGGTCCCAGGGGACCCGGAACATGTCTGCCTCCTGGGTCAGGAGGTGGATCAGCTGCTTCACCTGGGGGTGGTGGAAAGGGCACTAGTTCAGTTTCAGGGCAAAGGGTTCTACTTCCAATACTTCCTGATCCTGAAGGCGAAAGGGGGTCTCAGGCCTATTTTGGACCTGCGCGGCCTGAACATGTTCCTAACCCATTCCAAGTTCCGCATGGTATCTCTGGCCTTTATTATTCCCTCCCTGGACCCGGGGGACTGGTAGGCGGCCCTGGACCTTCAGGATGCATACTTTCACATCCATATTTTCGAAGGGCACAGACGCTTCCTCGGATTCATAGTAGGGATGGACCACTACCAATTTGCAGTCCTCCACTTTGGCCTCTCCATTGGTCCCAGGGTCTTCACGAAATGTATGTCCGTGGTGGCAGCCTACCTCAGGCGGGAGGGATACAGATCTTCCCTTACCTGGACGACTGGCTCCTCAAGGGGGAGTCTCGTTTCGACGTGGAGGCCCACGTGGAGCTGCTCCTCTCGACATGCGCAGATCTAGGCTTGGTCGTGAATGGGACCAAGTCAACATTAGTGCCCGTTCAGCGCATAGAGTTCATTGGGGCCCTGCTGGACTCCTCCAGGGCCACAGCCTCTCTTCCCTTAGACAGGTTCAAGACCCTAAGGGATCTCATTGCCTCGGTCACGACCTTTCCGGTGATCACAGCGAGGGCGTGTCTCCGGATTCTGGGACACATGGTGGCGTGCACTTATGTGGGTCCACCATGCCAGACTCTGCCTGAGCCCTCTCCAGATATGGCTGGCCTCCCGATTCTCTCAAGCTCGGAACGGTCTGGACAAGGTTCTCACAGTTCCATCCCCGGTACTGGGTTCCCTGCTCTGGTGGGTCTGCCCGAACAATATGCTACAAGGGGTTCCCTTCAGAGAGGCCAACCTGTCCATAGACCTGGTGTCTGATGCCTCGAACCTCGGATGGGGAGCCCACATGGGGAACGTGCAGACCCAGGGAACGTGGTCGGCCCCAGACTTGCCCCTTCACATAAATGTCAAGGAGCTCAGGGCAGTTCGGTTGGCGTGTGTGGCTTTCCTCATGCACCTCCGCAGCAAGGTGGTCAGAGTCCTCACGGACAACACTGCCGCCATGTACTATATCAACAGGCAAGGTGCGACTTGCTCCCTAGCCCTCTGCCAGGAGGCCCTGAACTTATGGGAGTTCTGTTTAGCCCACGATATCTCCCTAAGGGCTGCTCACCTCCTGGGCGTCTGCAATATGCAAGTGGACCGCCTCATCAGGGTCTTCTCCGCCCGGTACGAATGGTCAATCCACCCGGAGGTCGCTCACCGACTCTTCCAAGAGTGGGGAGCTCCCCAGATCAACCTGTTTGCAACCTGTCAGAACTGGCGTTACCCCCGGTTCTGCTCCAGGGGAGGGGTGGGGGAATGCGCTATCTCCGACGCGTTCCTCCTGAGCTGGTTGGACCAGCTCCTCTATGCCTTTCCCCCATTCCCCCTCATCGCCAAGATCCTTCAGAAGGTGAAAGCGGACAAAGCGGAAGTCATTCTCTTAGCCCTGGCGTGGGCCCACCAACACTGGTACGGGCCCCTCCTAAGCCTCTTAGCACCCCCCCCCCCCCAAGGGTGCAACCGCTCCACCCGGACCTCCTCTCCCAGGACAGAGGGCGCCTCCTCCATCCCAATCTGGCCGTGCTCCATCTGACAGCATGGATGCTCTGTGGCTGAATGAGGAGGAGAATAGGTGTTCAGAGCAGGTAAGGCGAGTCCTCCTGGAAAGCAGCAAGCCATCCACGCGTCGAACGTATGTGGTGAAGTGGTCCAGGTTCGCCAGGTGGACGAGTGAGCGGGGAGTCTCCCCCACTGCCGCACCTTTCCAGGTTATCCTGGACTACCTCTTATCCCTTATGGCCCAGGGACTGGAACCTGCCTCCGTTAGGGTGCACCTGGTGGCCATATCAGCTTTTCACCCACCGGTGCAAGGCCTCTCGGTCTTCTCCCACTCGATGACCTCCCGATTCCTGAAGGGCCTTGACCATTCATTCCCGTACGCTAGGCCCCCCGTGCCACAATCTTGTCCCATCTCATGGGGCCCCCCTTCGAACCCCTGGCCACATGTTCCTGGTTGCACCTCTCATGGAAGGTGGCCTTCCTCGTGGCGGTCACGTCGTCCCGACATGTCTCGGAACTCAGGGCCTTAACCTTGGAACCCCCCTATACGGTTTTCCATAGGGAAAAAGTCCAGTTCTGCCCACACCCGGCGTTCCTCCCGAAGGTGGTCTCCGCCTTCCATATGGAGCAGAGCATCTTCCTCCCCATGCTCTGTCCTAAACCCCATTCCTCTAATCAGGAACGCCGCCTCCACACGCTCGACGTGCGTAGGGCACTGGCTTTTTACCTGGATCGGACTAAGCCATTCCGGAAATCCTCTCAACTATTTGTTGCCTCGGCCGAGTGGGCAAGAGGGCAACCTATCTCCACCCAGCGGCTTTCCCGCTGGATCACCTCGTACATACGCTCATGCTCTGAGTTGGCAGGGATTCCCCCGCCATCGATCATCAGGGCACATTCTACGAGGGCTCAGGCCTCCTCAGCTGTGTACGTCGCCCATGTTCCCATCCAGGACATTTGTAGGGCGGCCACTTGGGCATCAGTTCACACATTTACTTGGCATTACGCGATGGTCTCCCAGTCTCAGGATGACGTCGGGTTCGGCAGGGCGGTACTTCATCCCAAACCATCGTGAACTCCTACCCACCTCCAGCAGATATTGCTTGGAATCACCACTGTGAAATACACAGGAGCAATCACTCAAAGAAGAAAGGACAGTTACCTGTTCTGTAACTGGCGTTCTTCGAGATGTGTTGCTCCTGTCTATTCCACACCCCACCCTCCTTCCCCTCTGTCAGAGTTGTCCAGCAAGAAGGAACCGAGGGTGGGGGGAGCCCTCAGCTCCCCTTATAGCACAATATGCAGGTGCCACTCCAGGGGTCACCGTGGGGCTCCCCCGCTACAGGTACTGCTAAGGGAAAAACTTTCGGCAGTGGTGCATGTGGCGAGCACGCACACCTACTGTGGAATAGACAGGAGCAACACATCTCAAAGAACGTGAGTTACGGAACAGGTAACTGTCCTTTCATTACTATTTTAATAATGATAACATCATTAGGATACCAATGACAGACACACATTCAATAACTAGAATATGAAAGAAGTGTATAAATATGCTGAAAATTGCCAAATAAATATGCTGAGCCCCCCCAAAACACACACATCTCACTGTAAAGGCAGGAGGGGGCAGAAAGGAGTGAGCATTGAGCGGGAAACACTCGGGGAGAAGGAGACCAAATGGGAGGGGGCAGAGCAGGGGCAGGAAGAGGTAGAGTGGGGCAAAGTGGGGTCATGGCATTGGGGAAGGGGGCGGAGCCAGGATGGGGCACCAACTGGCAAAACCAAAAGTCAGCACCTATAGCACATATGGGTGGTACCAGCGTCAGCGAAGGCAGCCGGGTGGGCATGTGGAAGCCCTGGCCATGCCGGAAGAGCGCACCCAGCAGCGCAATCGACAGCTCACTGGGCACCACTCAGCACCACCCAAATGTCAGGCGGATGGAGTCCATGTGGGTGCGGCTTGTGCATGCGGCACCAGTGGGGGCCCATTGACTGTTCTGTCCTGTGGCCCGGAATTGCTGTTGGCGGGCCTGGGGGGATTGTACTCATGTCCTGCTTGGGGCCCACAACCTGGCTCCATGTGCGTTCCCATAGCTTGCCCTCTGTGTCCATTTCCCTTTCTGTACACTGTGCTGTTTTCAATAAATTATGACATGCATTTAGGGGGCTTCCCCTGGGTAACTGATAGAGATTTAAGGTCTGAATTCTCACTGGCACAGCACTGCCAACCCCGGGCATTTAAAAATCTTAAGTCAGGCCAGCCCCCCAAAATCATGAGATTTAATAATCATAAATAGCAAATAGAAGCATTCTTTTATTTGCCTTTTGGTTTCTCAGGGCTTTAGACTGTAGTGGGGTGAAATTTTTAAGTTTTTCTCTGCAACAAAGAGAACTGGATACTTCCTTTGTTTAGGAAACAAAAGCCGAGAGTCTCACCTCCTCACATGCTTCCAGGAGCTGGGGCTTCATCAAACACACCAAACATTGCAAGACTTATAGGGTGACCAGATTACATGAACAAAATATCGGGACACATGGAGGGGCAGGTTTGGAGCACCGCCAAAGCACCATTATAAATGTTGGAGGCAAAGGAGGGTTTGGGGTGGAGGATGACAGCTCACGACCCACCATGTAAGAATCTTGTGACCCCCTGAGCGGTCCCAACCCCCAGTTTGAGAACCCCGCTCTAGTGCATCATGACAGGGGGATGCCCACCAGCCACAGGGCCCTGGGGGCACATGTCACACACACGCCTGTAGGCTGGAATGTTCCCCGGGGGCTCCTCCCCGCTCAGCAGCAGCCGAGTCAGTCCCAGGAAGGGAAACACCCGGTGGCTGCTGCAGGAGCTGCCAAGGCAGAGCCCAGCCGGCCTCACTCGGCTTCTCTCGTGAGGTGAATGGTGCCTGTTCATTTCTGGGAGGAACCTGTTGCGTGATCTGGGGACAGAGCTTCTTTTTTTGTTGGTTGGTTTTTAATTTCCCTCCTGAGAACATGATTGGCTCCCGTTTACCCAATCAGCTTTAAAAAAAAATACATTAAAGACTCCTTACTGTGTCTGCGCAGTTTTTGGTTTCGCTTTCGGGATTCCCCGGCTGGAGCTGGCTTTGTTCCTCGCTTCTCCTGCAGTGCCACGTGGCTGCTGCGGTCGCCTGGTTCGGGTGCAGGGGCCTTGACTTGTTCGTTAGGCCGGCGAGGGCTGCTGGCTGCCCCCCTCCTGCACCCACCACCCCCACACGTCTGCGCCTGGCTCGCTGCAGGGGGGTTGTTGGTTGCAGGGGTTGTGGTTTGGGGGGGAATAGCAGTAGCTGCAACGGGGCAGCATTGATTACCTGCCCTTGCCCTGCTCACCTGGCAGTTGCAGTGTGCCAGTCGGGGGGCAGCTGCGGGGAGGGGAACACCCAGGCTGTGTGGGGGAGGGGCTGGTGAAGGGAGTTGCGGGGGATTCGCGCAGCTGGGCTGGGGACAGGGGGAGGGGTGGCTCTACAGGGCTGGTTGGGGGAGGGGAGTGCTACCCACTGTCCTGTGCTAATTATTGGTCAGTCTTTGGTCATCTGGGGTGTACCAGCTGTGGGTAGGGTCTGCTCCAGGTGTGTAATGACTGTACCTCAGGTTGGCCCCCCTGCTTTAAAAAA
Organism: Chrysemys picta bellii; assembly: GCF_011386835.1. Taxonomy (NCBI): domain Eukaryota; kingdom Metazoa; phylum Chordata; order Testudines; family Emydidae; genus Chrysemys; species Chrysemys picta. The sequence goes on along the minus strand of NC_088802.1, from coordinate 12,181,944 downwards.
AATTACAAGTTCTGCTCTTTATGTTGGTCTGTCTTTCTCTGGGTGGTGGGTCCTGGTGGGCACATTGGACTGGTGGAGGGGCGGGGGGGCTGAGAGAGGCAAGGTGGACACTGGCTGTGGGGGCTTCTGGGGGGGGTACAGAAAGGTGTTGCTTGAGGGGAACCCCAGAGTGTATCGGGGGAGGTATTTGAATGCAGAATGAGGAGGGGGTGCTGGCATTGGGAGTGTGGGGGATGTATGGTGGGGGACTTGGTTTGGGGTGGTGGGGTGCATGGGGCCCTGACTGGGGCAGAGTGGGGTGGGGGCATGGTGGTCTGGCTCTGGTAGTGTGGGGTGCATTTGGGGGGCCCTGGCTGGGGGAGTTGGGGGGCAAGGCTTTTGTTTGGGGGGTTTATTTAGATTTTTTTTACCATAAGTGTTGGTACATCACCCTCACCACTAACCTGTCCCTACATTCCTGACATCAGGAAAGTGAAACTAACCCTGTTCCACTGCCCAGAGAGAGTCATGGCTGCAGAGAACCCTGTGGAAAGTCTCCAGGAGGAAGTGACATGTTCCGTCTGTCTGGAGTATTTCACAGAACCTGTCACTCTGGAGTGTGGGCACAATTTCTGCCGAGCCTGCATCGCCCAGTGCTGGGAGGGATCCGATACAGCCGCCTCCGGCCCTCAGTGCAGAGAAACTGTGCAACAGAGAAACTTCAGGCCCAACAGGCAGCTGGTAAATGTAGAAATAGCCAAAGGGCTGACTTTTCAGGCAACGAAAGGAGCAGGAGGGGACGGGGTGTGTGGGGAACACCAGGAGGCTCTGAAACTGTTCTGTGAAGAGGATGAAACCCCCATCTGTGCGACAGATCCCGGGCTCACAGTGCTCACACGGTGGTTCCTATAGAGGAAGCTGCCCAGTAGTACAAGGTAGAAAATTGCTGTTGTTAGGTAAAAAAGCAAGTCCTCACTCACCTCTCCAGCACCCGAGTTCGTGCGGAGTTGGTATGGGCTCACAATCTGTCAGAGACCAGACACCAATTCGTTGATCAACGGGCTCACACTATCCTTAGCTTGAAAGGCTTCAGAGTAAGTGTGGCAAGTTTATTAGGGGTGAGCATCAATATTTATACACAGAAGTAAACAAAGTGATTAACAGATCATAATGGTCATGCATAATCAAACAAGATTTTACAGGATAAAACAGGTTAAAATGTACATTCAGAAAGAGATAAGGGGAGATGGCTACTTAAGGGGAGGGGGGGTGTCATGAGTAGTTCGCAGGTCAGAGCTTTGATTAAAAGTTCAGACAGAGACATCAAGTCTGGGTTAAGTTTAAGCTCATCAAAAGTTCAGACTCAACATTCCTCCATTTGTAGCTTTGGGATAACTATTTACCAAAAGCTACACCCCATTTTAAGGAGCCAAGGGCCGCTTGGCAATTTCAGCCTGGGCCAACTCGAAGAGAGTAAGGCCCTTGGCTGAAGTAGGAAAAGAATAAACTGACCCACATGAGTCTATGAGGGAGGGGACACACTGAATACAGCAACACAGTATTATAAGGATTACTATGGCCCCAACAATACCCACCAAGAGTTTTTTAACCCACCCAAATCCAGGCAGCCAATTCCATAAGGCTCCCCACCAATCATAAGGTGGCTGGCCAGAAGAGTAGTTCTTAGCTATTTCCCTTAGATGTTTGGTACGTTGAAAAGTGTCAGAGTAGGTGTCATTTACAAAAACACAGCATTCTTCATTTATGAGGGCGCAAGTTCCTCCCTGGGCTGCTAACATTATGTCTAAAGCCATTCGGTTTTGCAAAGGTAACTGGCGCAGCTGGGACATTTCCCCAGCCTGATTCTCAAATAGGGTCGCAGTTTCATTGGTTAAAGATTCTAGTAGTCCCTGTAGACGGATGACACCACCCCTCAAGCTAATGAGACCAGCCCACCGCTGCCACGACAAACCATCACGGATATTAATATCTCTGAAGGTTTCACGGATGTTACGAACGTGGGGAAAATGAGGGGGAGTGAGGGAGATGCGAGAAGGTGGTGTTAGCCATGCCAAATAACATGACCCTGCCCAATCAGGGGAGAGAAAGTAATAAGCTTTGGGCCCGCACACCCAGTATGTTCCATACAAAGCGTTTCGGGTATTCCATTTCTCAAAGTAGGAGGTAACCCACCACCCGTTGGACCACTGTTCCCCTGGTAATGCAGAGGGGTCGTTGTGCGAACTGCAGAGGCACAATTTGGTAGTGGTGTTTTCAAAGGGCAGTGTAGTACTGCTTGAGCAGTTGTAGAAGGCAATCGTACGTCCCTTAGCAATTAGTTGGACACCCTTGTGATCTGAGCAGGGCTTCTTAAAAGCTGACTCTGAAGGCCTGCCCACCCATGGAAAAGTTGGATTGGGGTGAGGGATCCACATGTGGGATAAGTGAGATGCGCAAGGCTTGAAGCCAAGATTTTTACTAAAGGCGGTGCCATTAAAATACATGTTGCATTTACTTGTTCCCACAAAAGTTGACCCCTTTTCTTTAACAAAACACAGTGATCCTGTCTGATTGGTTACCCTGAGATATCTGTTAATTGGCACTCCTGTTTTGTCCCATGTAAGATTGTGTTGGACTGGATCTTTTACTCTAGCCAGTGGCATCCAAGTCATATTAGCAGTGGTCAGGGGAATGGGTGTGAAGGGGAGTCCCTGTTCTGCATTTACTGGAAATTGAGTACATACCCAGCAATTACTTCTATTTCCTAAAATACGAGTTTTAACCTCGTGGGAATATCTAATAAAAGCATTATCTTCATAAGCAGAAAATAAACTAAAAAGGCATAATAAAAAACATACAGTTGTCAGAATAAAAGGTCCTCTCATTTTTTCCGAGTCAATTTAAGTCTGATGTCTGAAAGAGGTAAGCTGGTCCACTGGTCGGAGGCAGTGTCCTCAGTGGTGGCAAGAGCTGCTGGTCCGTCACTGTGGTCCACTACGGCTGGCTTGACGTGGGAGTGGTGGATCCAGGATTTGCGTCCTTCCAGGAACACTGCAGTCTGGGTTGTTAAAAGAACCTGGTGGGGTCCAGTAAACCTCGGCTGGAGGGTGTCGCCACGAATGAACTTTTTGGCCCAGACGAAGTCCCCTGGTTGGAACGGGTGGATCTGTTCTTCCAGCGGCACGGTCTGGGAAAACTGCGAGGCTTTCCAAAGGGTACGGAGGCGAGCCTGTAGGGAGAGAAACTGGCACGCGGTCATATGATCCCCTCCCAATAGTGAAACATCAGCACGTGGTAGCGCCCCGCCTTTGAAAGGGGGGTGTCCATAGAGCAGTTCAAAGGGGGATAATCCCAATACACGGGTTGGGCGAGTACGAAGGTGAAACAGGACCAAGGGAAGTACCTGAGGCCACTTTAATCCTGTTTCCTGACAGTATTTAGCCAATGTAAACTTAAGCTCCCTATTCATACGCTCAACTTTCCCGCTAGACTGAGGGTGGTAGGGTGTATGAAAGGAGTGTGAAATGCCCAGTCCTTGTTCTAAACGGCCAAGGACATGACCAGTAAAGTGAGGTCCGCGATCTGAGTCAAGCACGAGAGGGATGCCAAAACGGGGTACAATGTCTCTAAGGAGAATCTTCGCCACTGTGGCAGCAGTACAATTAGCAGTAGGAAAAGCTTCGACCCAGGAAGTCAGAGGGCAAACCAAAACAAGGAGGTGCTTTTTCCCAAAAGCCTTTGGCATATCTGCAAAGTCAATTTGAAGATGTTGAAATGGAGCAGCAGGCGGAGGTCTTCCACCCTTAATTTTTTTAAGAGGCGGAGCAGGTCCATTACGCTGACATGTGCTGCATGCTTTCACTATTGACAGGCAGTAGGGTTGAATGCCTGGAGCATACCAAAAGCGAGCAATGGTGTCCACAAGGGCGTGCGTGCCGTAGTGACCCCCCTTATCATGGTGCCAGCGAACTGCCACAGGGTATGTGGAGCGAGGGAGGCAGGCTCGGCCATCCGGCATAAGCCAGGTCCCTTTGACCAGAGTGGCTCCGAGGCTCTCCCACGACTGTAGTTCAGCAGCGGGTACTGGTACGGGGTACGGTGGAGTAAAGGAGGAGGCTGCAATAGCCAACATGGGCATGGCTAAAGGTAAGATGGCAGCCGTCTTGGCGGAGGCGTCAGCCAGGGCATTCCCACGGGTGACGGGGCTATCATCTTTAGTATGGGCCCGGCAGTGAACTACAGCCAGGACCGAGGGTTCCTGGAGGGCATCCAAAAGCTTGTGGATGAGGGGGAGGTGCTGAATGGGTTTACCGGCAGCTGTCTGGAAACCTCAAAACTTCCAGAGGTGGATGTGACAATGCACAACTCCAAAAGCATACTTGCTATCAGTAAAAATGGTAACGGTCTTACCAGCGGCCAACTGGCAAGCTCGGGCCAGGGCATAGAGTTCGGCGGCTTGGGCTCCCCAGTTGCCTGGCAGTGAGGCGGCCTCTTGAATGTCCCATTCAGAGGTGACTGCATAACCGGTGAAACGCTTGCCATCAACATAGAAGGAGCTTCCGTCCGAGAAGAGGATGCAATCAGGGTTGTCCAGTGGCACGTCAAACAGGTTGTCCCTTATCTGTAAGATGCTATAAACTACTTCCACACAGTCGTGCTGATCCTGGAGGACTGGCAGGTCAGGAAGCAAGGTAGCTGGATTAAGGGGCCCACACCTTTCAAAAATTAGGTTAGTGTCTTCCAAGAGTTCGGCCTCTAGCTGTTGCTGGCGATGGGCCGAAAAGACTTGGGTTGTGCCCCTACGCAGAAGGGCTGACAAGGCATGAGAGGTCCAAACTGTGGTAAAATGACCCAGGGTCAGGCTCTTTGCCTTTGTGATCAGCAGGGCAGCTGCTGCCAGAGTCCGGGTGCAGGATGGGGTTCCCTGAGCGACAGGGTCGATCTGCTGAGAGTAAAAAGCAAGCGGGAAATGGTGGGGCCCGCTCAGCTGGGTAAGGACGCCACTAGCAATTCCGCCCCTCTCGTGGACAAAAAGGTGAAAGGGTTTGCTGTAATTGGGGGGGCGGAGAGACATGGAGGAGGCCACACTGTCCTTGAGTAACTGAAAGGCTTGGATTGTGTCCGGGGACCACTGCAAAGGGTCAGGAGCAAGGTTAGCAGTGAGTCGGTGGAGCGGCTTGCTTAACTCCCCGCAGGACGGTAACCAGGGGCGACAGAAGCCAATTAATCCTAAGAAACCTCGAAGTTGTTTCTTGGTGTTTGGCAGAGGGCAGTTTTGGATAGTCTTTATGCGGACTGGGTCCATTTGTCTTCCCTCTGGGGTTAATAGGAAGCCCAGATATCGGACCTTCTGTGAGACCCACTGAATCTTGTTAGGGTCTACCTTGTGGCCTCTGGTGTGTAGGTATAATAAAAGTGCCTTACCATCGATGCGGAGGGCAGCTTCTTCGCGATTACCTAATAGGATGTCATCTACGTATAGGACTAACGTGGATCCCTGCGGACTGGTGAAGCCTTCCAAGTCGTGGCGGAGGCATTGGCTGAAAATCGTGGGGCTGTCTCTGTAGCCTTGAGGAAGTCGTTGCCAGACATAACTTTGTCCCTCCCAGGTGAAACCAAAGAGATACTGAGAGTCTGGGTGCACAGGAATGCTGAAAAAAGCTGATTTTAAGTCAATAACAGTGAACCACTCAGCATCCCAGGGGATTTGACTGATGATAGTAGCTGGATCAGGAACTACTGCATGAAGAGGGACCACATACTGATTAACAACCCGTAGATCCTGTACAAAGCGCCAACGAATAGGGTCTCCGTCCTTTTTAGGAGGCTTTTTGACAGGCAGTATAGGGGTGTTACAGGGAGTGCGCTGAGGGCGGACTAGCTTTTGTGCAATGAATCCCTCGATAATGGGGCGGATGCCCTCCCGGGCTTCCAACGACAGGGGGTATTGAGGGACTGACGGGGGGGTTAAGGAGGGCTTCACTTGAATCCTTACTGGCTCTGCTGAAAGGAGCAGGCCAACATCAGTGTCAGAAATTCCCCAGAGGGTTAAAGGCAAGTCAGTGAGGTCAGGGGAGAGAGAGGGGGGGGTTTCCCAATTACCCTGAGTTGGGGCCGAATCTCCTAACACTGTCATCAATAATCCTACCCCTTCAGGAGTGCAGGTTAAAGTAGCCTCAAGCTTACAGAGTAAATCCCGGCCCATCAAAGGGATCGGACAAGCTGGGGAAAAAAGAAAACGGTGAGAAAAACATTTATCAGCATAAATAACATTTAGAGGCAAAGTGAGTCCCAGAGACTGTGGGTTGCCCTCCACCCCAGTTGCAGTTTTAACCTCAGAGGATAGCCAGGGAGAGGGGGCATGATTTAAAAGAGAGAAAGTAGCTCCAGTATCAATGAGGAAGGAGACAGGCAGTCCCTGGACTGAAAGGGTTAGACGAGGCTCTTTGCTGGGAGGGGAGAAAGTGAGGAAGGAGCCAGCTAAAGACATTGAGGAAATAAGACCATCACATTGTTTGCCTTCGCCCCCGGGGTACCGTCATTGAGGAGGCTGAGTTTGCTGCAGCTGCTGCTGTTGCCCGTAGTTGATCCAGGCCTGGGGAACGGGCTGAGCTGGTGGTGCAGGGGTGTATTCGTCCCTGGTGTAAGTATCTGCGGATGCAACCGGACCCTCTGGGCGTCCCCAGGGGCATTCACGTTTAAAGTGACCGGGCTGTCCGCACTGAAAACAATTTCCTGGTGGCTGGGGTTGCCAGGACCCTCTTCCCCGAGCACCCTGAAATCCCCTGCCACGGCCACGGCCTCTGCCTCGAACACCGCCGTGAAAAGCTAAAGCCATCAACTTATAGTCTTCCTTTTTCTCTTTCTTTTTACTACTTTCCCTTTCTTTTTCCCATGCAAAATCAGCTACGTCCAACAGTGAAGTGACTGACTCACCTCCCCAACCAGGGCGAAACTTTAAGAAATAATCCCTTACAGGGGGCACTGACTGATTCACAAAAAACGAAATAAGAGTAGGGTGGTCTGCTTCTCTTTCAGGATCCATCTGAGTGAACATTCGGGCCCCCTCCAATAGCCTCGACCAGAACTTTCTGGGTGGCTCATCAGATTCCTGCCGAATCTGCATGAACTTAGCCTGATTAGGCGAGCGGCGAGCCATTTCTTTGAGTCTCTCTAACAATCGCTCTCGATCTGTTCGCAGCTGAGTCAGCCTTGGCTGACTCCAGTCTAGGGGATTCCAGCCAGCAGCTTGATCCCGCCTATCCATCCAAGTAATATTAACCGCATCGCTATCCCCCCATGTCCTTTCTGCCATCCACAATCTACTACGTTCCTCTCCGGTCAAAACTCTACTTAACAACTGATCTACATCCATATAAGTAGGATTATGACTTGAAAACAATCTTTCTAAAAGTTCTGTGATCTTTCGGGGATTTTCCCCAAAGGACCCTGACAACTGTCCCCACTCTTTCAAGTCCCATTCTAGCCATCCTTTATATTCCACAATATTAGTATGTTGTAACTGGCCATTATTGCCCACAAAAGGTTGGTCGTGCACCTGTAAAGGCAGTACTCTACTTTCACCTTTATCACTCACAAAAGGTTTGGCAGAGGCAGCCTCTGGGCTATTCTCAGAGGAGGGGTATGCAACATGCTGCATCTGCTTGATCATTTGCCTAGTAATTATTCCTCCCGAGGTGTGCCCTTCCATTTCCCCCTTATCCTTCTGCAGAGATTCCGACCTGGAGTCCTGCAGATTCCCCTCTGCGCCCTGGAGAGAGTCCCCCTGCGGAGGAATAGGGGCAGGGGCAGTGGGGACCAACTGACGAGTCAAAACACGCCGTGGTTTACACCCTTCATCGAAATAACATGGAGGGGGTTCACTCTCGGGAGAATACCTGACTGCCATAATTTTTAAAGATTTCCACAGCTCTGCTGCTGTGTCCCAACAAAACCAGTAACATAACTGTCCCGGATGGTCTTTTTCGATCTGGCTCCTTACTCCTCTTAAGGCAGCCTGTTCGAAAGAGCCATACGAAGGCCACCTCATCTCCGGGTCGGCCAATACCGCGGTATACCCAGTCCAATTCCTTACACACAGTGTGTACAACTTTCTCCTAGACATTCCTGTCTGTACTGGGAGTTTCCCTTCGTTCCATAACTTATTTACAATCCCCAACGGACTCTCAAGAGGCACGCTAGTCCCTTGACCCATGGTGTCTGACAGGAGCCCTCCAACTGGCGTTTACCCTGCTGTCCAGTACACGACCCCTCAATATTGAATTGGCTGGGAGAAATCTCCCGTGGCGCCTGCCAATTCGTATATGAGTGGTCTGACCACTGGACAGAGGCACCGCACCAGAAGGATATCCCGGACGAGCCCCCAAATTGTTAGGTAAAAAAGCAAGTCCTCACTCACCTCTCCAGCACCCGAGTTCGTGCGGAGTTGGTATGGGCTCACAATCTGTCAGAGACCAGACACCAATTCGTTGATCAACGGGCTCACACTATCCTTAGCTTGAAAGGCTTCAGAGTAAGTGTGGCAAGTTTATTAGGGGTGAGCATCAATATTTATACACAGAAGTAAACAAAGTGATTAACAGATCATAATGGTCATGCATAATCAAACAAGATTTTACAGGATAAAACAGGTTAAAATGTACATTCAGAAAGAGATAAGGGGAGATGGCTACTTAAGGGGAGGGGGGGTGTCATGAGTAGTTCACAGGTCAGAGCTTTGATTAAAAGTTCAGACAGAGACATCAAGTCTGGGTTAAGTTTAAGCTCATCAAAAGTTCAGACTCAACACTGTCAAATTGAATGGGTAATAACTTTGGATTTTAGGTACAAGGTTCATTTCAGTGGAAGTTGCCTGTTACAAGTGTATCTATTATTCAACTCTCCAAAGCTTTCATTGTATGGAAGATACTATTGAAAAATAAATGATCTGGCACAGTGGCAAGAAGGGCAAAAAATGGTCTTTAAAGATCTTCGACATGGGAGACTTTTATCTCAGAAGCTGAATCCTTGTCAAAACCAGCTTCCACTGGTGAAATAAGGGAACTTTTTTTACCATAGGTGCTGACCGTGTGGGTCATGCTGGCAGGCCCTGCTGATCAGTGCCTCCCGCCTGTCGAGTTCAGCTGTGGGGGCTATGGGGGGGGGGGAGAGGAGGGGTAAGAAGTAGTGCCTTGGGGGGACAGGGCAGAATGGGGTGAGTAGAGTTGGGGTGGGGCTTTGGGGAAAGGGGTGGAGTGGGGGCAGGCGAGCCCCTCTCATTGGAAAGTTGGCCTCTGTGCTTTTTACAGAACGGAAGCTGTTAAATGATCAGTAAGGCTTGAATCACAAGAGCTGCAGGCTGGTCTATGTGAGAGTGCTGCCTTCAGGCTGGAGATGGGGAAGTTACAAGCTGTTGATGATGTTACTGATTTGTATCATAGAACTTATTAGTTTTATTTGGATCACAGCAGCCCCCACATCCACCAAATGAGATCTGAGTTCCGCATAAAACACAATGAGGGACAATGTCCACCTTGAGCAGTCAAGTATCAGAGGGGTAGCTGTGTTAGTCTGAATCTGTAAAAAGCAACAGAGGGTCCTGTGGCACCTTTAAGACTAACAGAAGTATTGGGAGCTCTGAAGAATTGAGGTTCTTACCCACGAAAGCTTATGCTCCCAATATTTCTGTTAGTCTTAAAGGTGCCACAGGACCCTCTGTTGCTTTTTACACCTTGAGCAGGTTGCAGATGAAATAGACAAGACAGACAGGGGTGGGGGGAGGCAAACTGGGGCACACAGAGGGCAGTGACTTGTCCAAGGTTATGCAGCAGGTCAGTGGCAAAATTGGGAATACAACCAAGATATCTGAAGGCCCAGTTCAGTGCCCGAACCGCTAGACCAGGCTGCCACCCCGACAGCAGCACTGAACAGTGATGAAGTGTGGCCATTAGGAAGGAAAGATTCCTTGATAAACACCCCAGGCCCAGCAGGGAGATGAGGTTTCTCACTGGGATTCTGAATTCCCTTTTTGGTCCATGAAGGATTAAACTCAGATGCCGGCCTGCACTAGAGGAGGTCACTGTGCTAAATGCTGCATGGACCCTGAGCACCTTGAATCCACACACAAAAGGGATCCAGACAGCTCAGCTCCATGCCAAATACCACTGGGATTACACTGGATTGCAGCAAAACTAACCCCTGGGCGGTGCTGACCTGGGTCAGTCTGACCTGTTCTGTGGTGTATGTGGGCAAGGACCAGCCACAGTGGTTCCATGAGTCCCACAATGCAGCCTCTTTACATCTCTCAGGATCCGCTGCTTCTGTGATCTTTCCAGGGACTGGGACTGTAGGTATTTACTCAGAAGGCATTGCTGCTGAGTGTTCAGGACAGCACTAGGGCAAAGCCCAACCATTATTACCACAAATCAGCCTGTCTAATGGGGCTTGGCCCTATGCTTAGACCAGGTCTGTCCAACCAGTGCAGTCCCCAGGGCTTCAGGGCAGGAATTCAATGGGGACTTGGCTCCTGAGAGAATCCCAGCCCATATTTTGAGCCTAGGTGGTCTCTGGGATTTCTGTCTTTGTTAATTTAGTCTTCTGAAAACTACATGAATTGATTCACCACCATGTGACTCCAGTTTCATGTTATGTACTGTACTACTAATGAATTAATAAATATCAATTACCCTTGGTTAATTGAGTTCTCTCTTTAATTACTAAAAAGACTGAACCTGAATTGGTAACAAGTCGGAATATGATACGTTCCCAATCTCCATTGTCAGATTTCATTTTCCATGTGGCTCTTGTGTCATCATCTGATGAGGATCTACAGTCACCTTGGGTTTGGGAGGAAAAACATCCCCCTATACTCCCCTCTAAGCCCTCAGAATGAAACCTCCCAATCCTCTGTTTCCACAGGAAAAAATCCAGGCCCAATTGAAGACTCTGAGGGAAGAGAAAGAAAAGCTCCTGGGATTTAAAGAGATTGGAGCGGGGAAAAGCCGGGAGTATTTGGAAGGTGCCTGTTGTTACTAACCTGTGAAGACTTGCGGTGAGAGGTCTGTTTGTAGTCAGATTCCTCTGCGGTCTTGGTGAATGTGGGCATGTCTGTGTTTCTCCATGATCATGGACTGTGAGATGGGGAGACACATGGCAGGATCTGCCCAACAACCCTGAGAGATTTGACACTTATGCCTCTGTGCATAGGCAGGGGTGGGCAAATGGCTCTACTGTCCCAGCGCGGCAAACCGCAGGGTCCATGCTCCCGGGCCAGAGTGCCTGGCTGAGCGCAGCAAGCCGCCGGCCCCTCCCCCACCTCCCCTGGAGCCATGCCACCGTGCGTGCAGCGCTCTGAGGGCCGGGGCTGCCCGCTCCTGCAGGGCAGTGTTTGGCTCCGCGGGGAGGCTAGGAGCCTCATCTCATGGTAAGGGGTCCGAGGCCAGGGGGGTTGGATAAGGGGTGGGGGCAGTCAGGAGACAGGGCACAGGGTGGGTTGGATAGGGGGTGGGATCCTGAGGGGTGGTTAGAGGTGGGGGGGTCGCTGGAGGGGGCAGTCAGGGAGCAGGGGGTGTTGGATGGGGCATGTGAGTCCTGGGGTCTGTCAGGGGGCAGGGGGTGGTTAGGGGTCAGGGCAGTCAGGGGACAGGGAGCAAGGAGGGTCCTGGTGGGGCAGTTAGGGTGGGGGGGTCTTTGGAGGGGGGGTCAGGGGACAAGGAGCTGGGGGGGTTGGATGAGTCGGGAGTTCTGTAGGAGCTGTCAGGAGTCAGGGGTGTGGAGAGGGGTTGAGGGAGGAGGGGGGGTTATATGGGTTGGGAGTTCTAGGGGTCCTGTCAGGGGGTGGGGAGCGGTTGGATAAGCGTGGGAGTCCTGGGGGTCTGTCTGGGGGTGGGGGTGTGGATAAGGGTCGGGGCAGTCAGGGGACAGGTAGGGGGTAGGGTCCTAGGGGGGCAGTCAGGGGACAAGGAGCGGGGGGGAGGGTTGGGGGTTCTGAGGGGGGAAATTAGGGGGTGGGAAGTAGGAGGGAGTGGATGGGGGCAGGGTGGAGGCGGGGCTCCCTGGGTGCACATCCTAATGAAATGGGCTGCACACGCCTATGCCTCTGTGTTGGACTGTGAGGGATTCACCTCTGGGAGACATTGCTGGGAGATGCAGGTGGGGGATTGGGGAGGCTGGGCTATAGGGGTGGCCAGAGAGCCTGTGAGGTGGAAGGGAAGGATCAGCCTTAGCCTTGAGCGGGGGATCTGGACTGTGCAGCAGAACTGGGATCAATTCCAGGCTCTCACCTCTCCTGTGACCCTCCTGCCTGTGAGCCGGGCCCCAGCAGGATCCGGGTTTGTCTGGACTGTGACTGGGGGCAGGTAACATTTATCAGTGCTGGTGATGAGGCCCCAATCTTCACTTTCCCACCAGCCTCATTTGATGGGGAGAGAATATGCCCCTGGCTCTGGGTGTGGTGGGAATCCTGGCTCAGCCTGTGTCCCTGAGGGAGGTGAAAACATCCCACTGTGGCCTGTGAGTTCAGTCTCTCTGGCCTCACATTGTAGTCTCTATGACCTCTTCCTGCAGACTTTCTATATTGCAGTCTCTGACCCTTGAGGTTACTTTGGGTCTCAAGTCTGGACTGTCAAACCATAGAGAGCATTGCGTGATCACGGCAGAGAAGCCAATCTCATTGCCCCAGGGATTGTGCAGCCTGTTTGCCAGGGTCCTCTGTGATGCTATGTCAGACAGTGTCACTGAGACATGGGGGGCAGAAAGGGAACAGGGGACTGGGAATGAGTTGGGGAGGGAGTTGTCATCTTGATGAAAATGAGGTGACTGTGGGGAGGGCAGAGTCAGGGACAGGGCAGGTTTCACCAGAAGGGAGAGAAGAAATGAAATGGGAAAAGGTGAAGATAAAGTAAAACAGAAGTAAGGTCAGGAGCCCCGGGGAAAGTGGGGGGAAGCTGAAATGAAAAGAACGAAAGCAAAACAATCCTGAGAAGGAAAAAGCTCAGAGGGCACCGAAAGGGGAGGGGATAAATTCAGCAGAGAGAACTGGGTACCTGCATTGGAATGATCTGTGACACGGATCGGAGAAGAGTTAGGAAGACTCAGAGAAATAAACAATGGAAAACAATGTGTACAACTGATTGAAATGAAAGAAATGGGAGAAGGAAAGGGAATGCGAGAGGGAGATGGAGATCTATGAAGTGTTTCTGAAAGTGAGACTCTAGCATTAATTCCACCCCATAATTCATGCACCTTTCAGAGCAGCACTTCTTCCAATTTGTGGACATTTTTACCATGTGGTCTGGTTATGAAAGTTCCCTCTCAGCTCCTTTTAAGCCTTTCATTTACTTAACGTAAATGAAACATATCAAACATTCTTCTTGTCTGTTTCCCTTTAATTTCCCAGCTGTGAATTTTGAAGGCAGACATGGAATTCTCCCCCCTCCCCCCCCCCCGAAATTGGTTGTGTTAACCCAGCACCAGTGAGGATATCTGTGTATGTAACTATGATGATAGCCTGGACATTACTGTGATATGTTGCTCTCCATCCGGGAGTCTAGGCAACATGCTTTATATAAACATGTCCCTCAGGAATTGTTCAGCTGTGGTCTGGAGAGAGCTGGTTGGGTCACTGTACTTCTCCGCTCCCAAACCTGCCCATGTGTGACACCAGCCATCAAACTGTGTGACTGATGTTTTCAATATGGAATAACTGGATTTTAGGGCACATTGCCCCTCAATCAATAGATTATAACATTTTAACTAGCATGTGAATTAAATTATATATTTTAGTTTTCTTCTTTTAATACCCCATGGAACCACTCAGTCCCCACTCCAGCAGCAGCAGGATTTGTAACATGGCTTCCCCGATTCCTCACCATTATTTCTGAGGCCAGTCACTGTTGTGGGACTTGACACACTGTTCCATCAGGTACACAAATGCTTACTAGACAGATTAGAGGTCAGAACTCCAAGGTTCTGTGCCTGGCTCTGTTGTGCAGGGGTGGTAACCAGATTGTATCTATTTTATGCATTCATCCCAAAGGCAGAAGGAATGAGTGGCTAGCACCTGGGTTTTCCATATTGGAGACCTGGGTTCTCTTCCCAGTTCTACCGGAAGTGACCTTGTGCAGCCTCTGAAATACTTTGTAATCTGGGGGAGAAAGCATCTGATACTTCTCTGCTATCTCGGGCAGGGGATCTGGTGTTGTATTTGTGACAAGGGTTGTGATGTGCATGGAAATATAAAGAACAAAAAGGAGAGGTGACATTTGAACTCATAGCTTCTAATGCTTACTTTGCTGCATGTTTGCTGGCAGAAGAGTCTCACGTGTGTCTGTGAATGGCTGCCTGCTTTTGAAGCAAGACAGAAAAAGCAACAGAAATCAGGGAAAATAGTGAATTTTCCACTAATCCAGTAACTTGGGCGCTCTGCTGTCCACATGGTGCTCATCTTCCTCCTTGCCAGTTGGGAACTTGTATTCAAAGGCAGTTATAGTGTGTGAAATACATTGCTCATGTGGCACTGACAGACCAGCTCAGATCAGAGCAATAATTCACTTGTGTCTGAATATCAAAGGGTTAAGTGTATCAATATGTATTCAGGCCAATTCTCTTGTGCAGATAGAGATCAAACCAGATATGTTAAGTGTATTGTTTTTACTTGTCTAAATCTTGTTGTTTATTAATACATTACCTTTCCATTCTGTAGGCCCTGGTAATTAGATACACACTTCAGTTTAGGGTTGTTAGTGTTAAGATTAGAAGATGTCTGATGTAGAAACTTCATGAAAACTATTAAAGGTTGTTTGTTGTTATCTTACATGTAGATTGTATATACCCTGTAATTACATTTTCATTGTATACATCTTTGCAACTAAATAACCCATTAAATGTAGATGAAACCTTGCGGGATGCAAATAAAGAAGTGGCCACCTTCCATGCCAGGGGTGAACCCTGCGGAGTCGCGACCCGGACTTTGAAAACCACTGATTTAAATCATGTCACTTCAGATCCCCACCACACCACTTCAGCTCCGTGAATAATTGTTGGGCTGTGTATGGGCCAGCTGCTGGAGGGAACGTGACACATGCTGTGCTAATGGGTTACACAAGTATTTGCTGGTCATCAGTAGAACATTTGCAATCAGGACTCTGGTCTCCTATTGCTGGCTCTGATGTGGTGTAACCGTTAGCAATAGGAGAACCAATGAACAGATACTTGGGGATTCGATTTGGAGACCCTGATTCTATTCCCCATTTTGACTTCAGTTACCTTGTGCAACTTCTGTTAACTTATTAGTAAAGTGGGCTGCAAAGGTGTCCAATACTAGGTTGCCTTCTAGGGTTGGGAATATGAAGTCATGGTCAGTCATAAGGGCTGGGGGTGGGGGGGTGCCTGCAAACACAAACAACACTCAGTAGAAGTGAGATAATTTGTACTCATGGCCTCTAGCTTGTTTCTCTCTCCCCCAGCCCTTGTTTTTTGTTTGTTTGTGTTTTGTCCTTGTTGTTGGAGAGCATCCCCACTCTCCCATCCTGATGTTCCACTAAACAGTCTGGGAATGCTCATTGGCACAGTCAGCTGCAAATGACACGGGATGAGGGATTCATGTCTCCAGCCTCCACCTCAGCCCCTGGAGGCCACTTCTGTTGGCCAAAAATAACTGCATGTCACATGTGTCTGATTGATGACTGCAATTCTCAGGCAATACGTTCACCAGCAACAAAAACCCAGCAGCAGTGAGATCCTCTGCCTGCGCCCATGCACCAGAGCTGACAGCATCTGGATGCCATGAAGCAGCAAGGCTGGTTAGAAGCAGGTTTCCAACCATGTAACCAGGTTGCCTGACATAACGGTAACAATGTGTCTCATCACAGTCTGAGTCAGGATCTGTAACAATATTGTATCTGGTTGCTCATGAAGTAACCAGCGGCTTCCCCAGCAGCAGCTCTGTCCAGCAGGCCTTTCCCATTGCAGTTTAAGCTTCTTTTCTGGTTCCAGAAGGCCACTCTCCAGATTCCCTATTGAATCTGATCTCATATCCACTCTGCCACAAAAGAGTCCCGGCTGCAGTGCCCAGCCACATGAAACAGCAGCAGTATGAAGGTGTGTGACTGATGAATCCCTATCTCCATCCAGGCATTCTCCAGCAAAACAAGGAGCGCTGCCAGCCTTCCCCTTAAGGAAAATAATTTCAGCTCACACCATCCAGCTGCAAGAACATACAAATTCCACAGCGTAATGCATTAAATAATGCAACATTGTATCCAGCTTTACAGCAGCCCTTGTAACCAGCCACATCCCTGGCAAACTCTCCTTTCTCACCACAGCTGGATTTCCATTTCTGGCTGATACATGCCCTCTCCACACTGAGGGAGGGGCAGACTGGGCAATAAACTTACACTGGGGTACAAGGCTGGGGAGCTGGGGGATATTGGCTGGTGCCTTTCTCTGTGTGATTTGTGAGTGGCTCTGGGAGCATTCAGGCAATCTAGCTGGGTGTGGGGCTCCACCTACTGTTGTGCTGAGTGATATTGTGAGAGACAGCCCAGGCTGGAGATGTAAGGGGCCACAGTGGTGCCCCAGATCCAGTTTGTACCCTGGGGATCCTGTCACAAGGAGAGCACTATGTCTGCTGACCAATCAGAACTTAGAACTAACAACTAACGTGGTTTGGTACCTGTTTGATTTGTACCTGAGAACAGAGAGAGGTTGGGCTTTAACCTTCGACCTTACAGCAGTAAAGACACTCACTTCACCATAAACTCCAGTGTAGCAGTACAAAGGCTGTTTATTACTGAAGTAATTAAAAGGGAAGTTTCCATTTGGAGCATGAGATGAAAAATATAATGATTATTATGACTGTATTGGACAGGGCTGAATTAACTTTTTGTGGGGCCCCCCTGGGGAATGAAGGGGCTGGGGGCAAGAGCACAGCGGGCAGGGTGGATTTGATTTAAATTATGATTTAAAACTGTAGTCAGGAAGACTCGATTTAATCATGGTTTTCTCCATAAAAGTGCATTCTTGTTGGTTGTTATAACTTTAATATGGGGGTGGCCAATCTGTGGCTCTTCGGAAGTTAATATGTAGGTTTCATTTTCAGAAGGTCCACACTGTACATTTTTAAACAGTGATTTATTTTGGAAACTTTTCAGAGTAGTTTTACAGCTATATCAGACAATGAATGATTTTTTGGTTATTTCATTTACCAAAGGTAATTGAAGCAGATATTTATGAAGTCATTAGGAGTGAACTATCTCCAATTCAACAGGTTAATCACTAATAGTTGGAGGATTTTCTTGCCATGCTGTATTAGGAGGACGACATCACCAGACAGACATTTAAATTGTTTTATTTAACTAAAACTACATTAAATAGTCTGAATTTTTTTCTTTAACAGCAAACATATAATATTTTAACAAAAAAGCATATGTCCCTCGTGTCTCACATTTATCTCCAGATTTCTTCTCCTTGTCCAGATCTATTCCACCCCCAGCAATCTTCTATTCATTGAACTTTTTGAAACTTTGCATTTTTTGAGAGAGGTACAAAGGGATTGACTCTATGTACACAAATTTGCAGAGGGACAATAGGGTTGAGGTCTGTTATTTCTTGCCTCTATATATTATTCATTTATTTAAAAACATTTTTGCTGTTAACAAGCATGTTACCTCTGGAGACACAAAGCCACAGTTTGAGAACTGCAAAACTAAACATCTCTGATGGTATCTTCTAGACTGAACACTGAGTCCCATTGGGTAGATAGAAAGATTAACCTAAATAATCTATATAGAAGCCTGTGGAACCTCATAAAATTGGGTCCCTAATCCATGAACTATTAGAAATCATTTAGAAAACTTTTCTTGAACATGACATGACTATATTGTCTCATACTACGGAATTAGAATTTATAATCCCTATTCCATTATGAGACATCTTTGAGCTATAATGTATCTTAATTAAAACTATCTTTAGATAGGTTTTTTGCTCAAAAAGCATTTTATCAAAAAAATCTAATTTAAATCATAACAATCTGATTTTTTTTAAAAAAATCATTGATTTTATCCACCCTGATAGCGGGCCATGATGGGAGGGAGGACTGGTCCCCAGCTGGAGCGAGGCAGGGGCCAGGGACAAGACTAGGACAGTGGGGCATGGGGGGGGGATTAGTCCCTGCTGCCTGGAGCAAGGCAGGGGACGGGGGTAAAAGCACGTCAGGAGTTAGGGTTGGTCCCTGGAGCAAGGGAGGGGCCAGGGTAAACTGCAAGCACAGCAGGGCTGGGGAGGGGGTAAACAGGATCCCCCCCACACCGCCCCTGCCCACCTACCTTCTCCCTGGTTCTAGCACCCCCCTCTGCATAGCACCTGAACGGCGGACAGGGACTCCGGCCCCTCCACTCCGGGCGGCTGGGTGACAGTCCCTGGCTTTCGGCTTCCTGACCCCTGGGGAGCCCGAAGCGGCACCGTCGGTCACCCGCAGGAGCAGCAGGGAAGTGGCTGAGGGCTCCTCTCCCTCCCCCGCAGGCTGCTTGCCAGTGAGGGAGGGGAGAGGGGCGGAGACGAGAGGAGGAGCGAGTGAGAAGTCCGGATCCTAGGGGAAGGGGCTGGAGAGCAGAGCCAGCACTGTGATCGCTGGGCTGCAGCAGAAGTGGCCGGCCGGGGGGGGCCCTGCTGTGCGTGGGCCCAGCGCCATCGTAAATCCGGTACCGCATGTAGCAGCTCTGGAGGCGCAGGAAGCCAAGTCTCTTCGAAATTCTCATTGTCTTCAGCCAGATTGGGGCACTTGGATATATCTGAGTCAACGCTGGGCTCCTAGGTGGACTTCTTTGGGAGAGGATCCTTAACTCCCAGACTGCAATGCGGGTGTGAAGGAACTGAGATCCCCACAGCATTCGAGTTCCTTCCTACTTTCGCTTTCTAGGGTGGTGAAGGCATCGAGAGAGACATGTTGCACGCCTGACGAAAAAGAGACACCATTTTGGCAGAAATTTGGAAGCAAAGCCTGGGATTCAGCCCCTCGTCTCTGTAATTTCTCATTAATTAATTTGGCCTGAGATCATCACCGAAAATGTAAACAAACCAGAGGAGAATGGCTGAGGATTGTAGAAAACCTGGAAATGCCAGGGAGAGCTCAAAACTGTTCCAAAGATGATTTCCAAGATTCATCAGGTAGGTGACCTTCTGTCACTTGAATACAATCTCCATTGCTCTTTGATATCTCCTCGGAGACATTTATTCTTTGGGTGAATAAATAGCTGCAGAATGATCCAGTATCTAACTCTGAATATAAACTTTGCTTTTGAACTATATATTCAAAATTTTATCTGAGTTATTTTTTCCTCTCCTTTCATTGGAATTTGACATCAGACTAGTGTGGTTATTTGATTTCAGATTTTTTTGTCTTTCCTCTTTATATTTTATTCAGGAAAACTGGACCTGATCCTGCTCTCAATTCATTCTATGGGAGTCTTGCTATGAATTAACTTACTGTATATTTCTGTTTGGAAAAGTTGCAAACTCTCGCAAATACAACTTTATGGGCATCCTCTTTCTCTGTTATCTCTGTTACTTAATAATTCTGTTTATGGGACTGAATCATTTTGCCTCTGATGTGTTAAAAGAAAATAAATGGGTAAAAAACAAACAAACAAAAACAAAGAATCTCTCTCTCTCCCTCTCTCTCATATACACACTGTTTCTCATTCCTTAAAACTTTTTTCTCCACTGATGGAATTATTACCAACTTCTACACTGATATGACTTTTTTCACTGTGGATTTTGTAGGGATGGGACAAAAGCAGACTCAAAAAGGAAACGCATATTCAATTTAATTAAATGGCTATTCTATCTACATAAGATGAAAGAGTTCACTTTATAATGCATTTATTCCTTTTTTATTTAATGTGTCCTCTTTAATGTTTGACTTTAATGATTTTATGTTAGTCTCAGTGTTATGTTCACTATGATGAGTTTTCTTTCCTCCTTCTTCCTGTTGTCTAGATCAAGTTACAGTGCAGATGAAGGTTTTGTCATTCTGCTACAGCTCCAGAACCAGCTCCTCTCTCCCTGGGTTCATCATTTTCTTCCTTACTTGTTATGTTCACAGGATGGAATCAGGTAGGAATCCGTCCTGTGTCTACTGTTTCTTTGAGGATTTATTTAAGCCCCTGAAGTGTCTTAACAACATACACAACTCAAAGTGACTGGAACTACTCACAGTGTATAAACTTCACCCCACAGCAAGATCAGCACCTTCATTATCCATTGTTTGCTCTGAGTGTGTTGCTCCTGCTGCTGCTGGGTTATTTTATTTGCTCCCGGGATAGGGTACAGGTCTGTTTCTTCACATAAGTCTTTTGAAAAGATTGTCAAGGATGTCCAGAGCATTGGCTGGGCACTTGTTGAAGAGTTTAATAATAACAATAATAATTCATGTCAAGTATCAGAGGGGTAGCCGTGTTAGTCTGGATCTGTAAAAAGCAACAGAGAGTCCTGTGGCACCTTTAAGACTAACAGATGTATTGGAGCATAAGCTTTCATGGGAGCATAAGCATGCACATGCGTCTGATGAAGTGGGTATTCACGCACAAAAGCTTATGCTCCAATACTTCTGTTAGTCTTAAAGGTGCCACAGGACTCTCTGTTGCTAATAATAATTTATAATTTATGTACTTTATCTTAGAGGATTTGAGATATAACAAAGATCAGAGCCATAGTTAGTGCCCCACATGTGCACAAAAATATAATAAGAACTAGAATATTTGATGTCATGTGACTTTTTTATTGGGCCTGTTAGTTAATACATATATGTTAGGTATAGTATACACCACCTTATTATTAGGTATTATATGCAGAGTAATTCTCTCTTTACATATAGTGTTGGGAAATTAACTGAATATATTATGCTCTTCTAACAATTCTGTTCACCCATATCAAATATCCCACCAAACTTGACTAAAGTTAAGTTAGTGTTCACAATAGAAATTAGGAAGCCTATCAAAGCCAAGAGACATGAATGACTTGTCCTAGCACTGGCTGGGATGTACGTCTACCCCCACCTGGTTTGGAATGTTCTGTCCAAAACAGCGATAAGGAATGTACAGAACAAGTTAAAGGGGGGGGGGGGTTGGATGGGGTGATGTATAAAGTGCCTTTTCACTTGCAAACAACCATGGTATAAATATCAGTGGTTTGGGTGTTGTATTTTTGAAGCACACTTTCTGTGTAAGGTGAGCACACTGCAAGGTAAGAATTGCTTTCCAAAAGGAGGATATGTATGTCTCCTTTTCATAGTGTACTGTTTTGTCCTTAGGCAATAAATTTGGCAAGTTTGGTTATTTGGTCTCTTGATTATATGAAATATTGAACCACAATAGTACAACAATTGCCTAGAGCAACAGGCCTTTATCTCAGGAGCACCTTGGTGGAAGAACACCAAATATGGCCCACCAACCCTATCCTTGTTCCTGCTGAGGCCCAGCAAATCTCATGCCAATGTCAGTAAGCCTGTCAATTTGAGAGCACTTAGAAAAATGAGCTATTGAATAGCTTGTCTCAACTATACACCGAGCACATCCATTCCCAGTTCTCTGTCTCCCCAACCTTGTTATTATTGTTTTTGCTGTCCTGGTGCATTTTCCAGCAAAGTTCACAGTGATTGGACCCCCTGACCCTGTCGCTGCCATCCTGGGTCAGGAAACTGTGTTACCCTGTCACCTGTCCCCCCGGATGAGCGCTGCAAACATGGAGGTGAGATGGTTCCGATCTGAGTATTTATCCTTTGTGCACCTGTATCGTGATGGGAAGGATCAGTATGAAGAGCAGATGCCAGAATATCAGGGAAGGACGGAGCTTTTGAAAGCTGGACTCACAGATGGAAATGTTCCCTTGAGGATTCTCAATATCAGACGTTCTGATGAAGGAGAATACCACTGCTTTGTTCGAGATGGTACTTTTTACGAAGAAACTATATTGGAACTGCGGGTAGCAGGTCAGTGGTTTGTGTCAGTTTTAGCTGTGTGTGGTCTGCAGGCTTTGTTCTTTCCTATTACAACAGCTGTGACTCCCTGCTTGTGAAATATTTTGCAATAACACAGTGTATCTTAACTTTCAGCAAACAGCCACTTTCATACTAGGGAAAATATGCTGAAAACTTTCCCAACATGTTATTAAAAACATTTTTAGGATGACTAAGGCACTTTCTTGCCCAGTCTCAACTGACCCTAAAGCGTTCTTTAGTTAAGAAGGAAAAGACTTCTGGACAAATATGGCCTTCCAGTTGCTCTGCAGTCATTTCTAGGATGTGTGGCTAAGGTGGGATTGACAGACTTTTATAGCTTTCTCATTGGTTCACTGTTGGTTGTTACTCATGGGTGTAGTTAAAATCAAATGCAGTGTTCTTATTTATTGAGACTGTATGATGGTGGTGGTGGGTGTGATGGCTTCCGCCGGGGTACCATTTGTAACTGGTGTACAGCTGATCCCTCTGTCTCACCAGTCTGGGTTCCCTCTTGCACTATGATGTTGTGACAAGCTGCAAAGCCCTCCACACTTGCACTCACACCAACCTCCACAGGCAGGGACCACACCCATCTTTGTGCATGAATGCATCTGGCCAGGCACTCATGAACCAACAATAGCAAGGCTTCAGCCAAAACACCCCCCAGCTCCCCAGCCTAGGACCCTGGAGCTGTACCATCCTGCCCTGGTCAAAACCCTGACCAGTAAAGATTATTACAATTACCCTCTTCGCCCCTTCCTCGATTTGGAGAGGAATATACACAAAAACCTTTGTTAACTGAGCTGAGACTTCACTCAAACGACACTATTTTAGGTAAAAAATATATAAAATATATTTATTAACTACAGAAAGATAGATTTTAAGTGATTATAAGTGATAGCAAAGAGATCAAAGTTGATTATTAAGCAAATAAACAAAAACCCAATCTAAGCTTAATATACCACAAAGGATTTGAATCAAAAAGTGTCTCACCCTGTTAGATAGTACAAGCAGTTTATAGATGTTTCATACACAGGCAGGGTTTCCATCTTTCCAACCTGGGACCATCACTTCCCCAGTTCAAAGTCTGTGCTCTTCCAGAGGTATATCCAAGTGTTGAGTTGTGGGGCAAGTGAGGCCCATTGGTGATGTCACTTCCCCCTTTTACAGTTTCTTTCATACAGCGGGAACCCCTTTGTTCCAAGCCAAGTTCCCAGCCTAGTTTGTGGGAAAATACAGGTGTCAAAATGGAATTCAGTATCATGGGTCTAGTCACATGCCCCTGAATGCTTGATGAGTCATGGCAGCCATTATCCATAGGCTGTCTGAAGTGTCCCCCAGTGAGGACAAGACTTTTCCATGGCCCATTGTTTTCGCTGATGGGCCATTAGCACTGTCTAGCTTCTTCACTGTTGTACCTGAAAGGCTAGTTGTGTGTGTTACCCAGAACAAGCACATTTGAAATACAGATGCATAGTCAATATTAATAACTCCAGATACAAAAATGATACAGGCATACAAATACGATAAACATTCAGCCAATCATAACTTTTACATTGACACCTTACTTGATACTTCTTGTACAAGATGCAACATAATTTACCATAATCATATTACTGTGGTGGATATGGAGTGCAGAGTGTCCTAGTGGGGAGGGGAAATTATGCATTTATCACTCTTAGACAAGACTGAGCATTTTTCCCCTGCTGCTTTAACACTTTCACCATGAACCAATTAGATTTTTTAAAAATAAATATATCTATCCAATTCCCTAATGATCAGATTTTCTAAAGTTCAGATCCTATTCAGTTATCTACATTGTAATATCTCCAAAGGTGTCAGCACTCAGTTACGCCTGTGTTGAGATGACAATATGTCCCACTGACTCAGTGAAACTATTTTAAATATTTGTTCAAATTTGTGTGTGTCCATGAGTATTGGGATTTCAGACATTCCAGTATTCATTTATCCCTTCTACTGACTACCCGCATGAATTAGTGCTGTTTAGTGTGAGTAAGGGATTCACAAACTGTCCCTTCTGCTTTATTAACAAATGGAATTGACACCTTTATGTATTTCCCCTTAGGTCTGGGCTCTGCTCCTCTTATCTCTGTGGAGGGTCACCAAGATGGAGGGATTCGGGTGGTTTGTCAATCAGCTGGTTGGTACCCAGAGCCTGAAGTGCTGTGGAAAGATCTCAATGGGCAACATTTACCATCACTCTCTGAAACAACATCCCAAGGGGATAACGGCCTGTTTGAAACAGAAACTGCTCTCATTGTAAAAGAACATTCAAACCAAAACTTGTCTTGTTGCCTCAGGAACACCGTTCTCAATCAAGAAAAGGAATCAGCAGTTTATATAGCAGGTCAGTTACCATCCAAATCCCACACTGAACTCACCACCACTAGAAACGAAACAAAACATAGGAAGAAAAGAACTGAAACATCTGTGGTGGATATTTCATAATCCATGCACAAACACAGAAGATAGTGTCTTTACAGGATTACATTTTAAGCAATTTGATTCCCTTAATTGTGAGTATTCAGACTATGAACATTTTGAATTTCATGTAAATTTAATTTTAAATTCGACTTTCCTCATATTCTAGTGCGCACACACACACACACACTCCAACCTTTTTGAGAGGGAACTTTCACTCAATCCACCGATGCAGCAGGTTCCTGTAACCTTAAATTCACCTTAATGGTTTTTTTGAATGTGGTAAATTTTGTACTCTGGCTTGACTGTGATCTGTAGAGCCCTGTAAACCCCCAGATATCTGCTTTATATCCGCAGATATCCTCATTTTGGGGGATTGCAGATTGGATGCGGATACCAATTTTGTATCCACACAGGGCTCTAGTGATCTGTTCACTTCACCAACTTCATTACTTTTGTGAAATGTCACCTAAGTCATGTGATGTTGTTTTTACTGACATTCAATGGGATTTGCGCTCCTTAATTTACTTTTGGCCGGATCCACAAAAGGACTCATTTTACCCCTTGTCTACACACAAAGGATGTACTGATTAACTAGTTAATGGATGACACCCGCTTGTGTGAACACTTCTTGTATAAGTTTCAGAGTGCCCTAAATAGATTTAGCTTCAATCAGTTCCTTATCGACTTCAGCTAAATGGAGATAGAGCACTAAGAAGCTGATTTATGGTTTAAGGTTTTGTTCATCAATTTATTTAAATTGGTGCAATGCTCCTACGTTGTCAACTCTTGAACCAATTGAAGAATGACCCCATAAGAGGGTTGCCCCCGGTTCACTAAATCAGAGCACATACCATGTGCGGAAAAGACATTAGGCACATTTGAAAATTCCATCCTGTTTAGATGACCAAATCACTGTGAAAACAAGAACAGCAAATGGAAATTAGTTAATTTGCTGCACAAGTGTGCAGACAATTATGATTATGTTTTTTCCCAATATTAGGGGGTAACTGTGGATTTTTCAAAAATATGCTAATTAAACTGGCAGTTTCTGAATATTGCTTACTGCTAAGAGCCAAATTCTTTTCTGGTATAACCCTGTTAGAGTCAATGGGGTTTTATGAGCTGAGAATTTGCCTCTGATCTCTGTGGCCCTCTGAATAGCAATGAATCAAATCAGGGCTGAGTTTTCAAGGATAAATCAGTGGTAAAGCTGTGTTGATTGGAGCCGTATTTAAAAACAGTTTCTGATCTTTTGTGTAGTGTAGACATGGCCATTCTTTCACTCTTAGCTCACGCAATTCCTGCTGGGCACTATTTATGTATTTGTATGAAAAAAAATCTGCTTTTAGTCACCACTTCCAAACTAAGGCAAGCCCTGGGTGTTTTGTTTTTCAGATTCCTTTTTCCCGAGGGTGAATCCCTGGATGGTGGCTCTGAGTGTGATCCTGGTGGTTTTGTTTGGTTTCATTGGCCTCGCTGTTTATCTGTTTAAAATGAAAGGTAAATATCAGAGGGAGAAATATACTGAAATGTAACCCTTCTGCCCATCTAAGTTGGCAGCAACAAGGGCCGGGTTCTGTATCTAGGGGTTCTGTTTCAATAACGCAATGCAAAACCGGCTCGAGCCCCCACCCAGTGACCTGGGACAATTACATACCACCCCCTGGGCGCCTCTAGGAGGCAATACTTCCCCTCCCGCAAGCGTAAACTTGCAGCTTTGGGACAGGAGATTCAGACTCTGGATCTGTGTCTGAAGCCAAACGGCAGTGTCTGGCTCAGCAAGACAGGGTGCTGGAGTCCTGAGCTGGCAGGAAAAACAGAAGCAGGGGTAGTCTTTGCACATCGGGTGGCAGCTCCCAAGGGGGTTTCTGTGATCCAACCCGTCACAGTGGCGTAGTCGAGCAGGGTCTGTGCACAGCTGATTGCTTTGAGATACCGGTAGTGATTTTAAGTGAGTTTTAAGTGTGGTGGCTGGAGAACAGACAAAGTGGTTACTGGTTTGTTATTTTCTGTTTGCTTATTTCGGGAAAGGGAAGTAGGGACAGAAAAGGAAGCAAAATAAGTAAGAATGAAGATCAAAAGAAGCTAAAAGTACACAAGTTGCAAATTGCCCAGAAAGACTGAACAATGGGCACTGGGAATGTCTCTGTTAACTAAGAAGCCCCTGAGCTCAGTGCATCTCAGTTTCAGTGAACTGCAGATGGGTGTGGCCCAACCTCTGTCTGTGCTGAAGCTGACTGGGGTGTCTAATTTAGCAAGACAGGAGTGGAGGGGTGCCTGTTCTGGCAGGAGGGTGTTCTCTGTGGTATCCCAGCTTATCAAGTGATGGTCTCAAGGGAAGATAAATGGAAATTGATGTACAATTTGCCTGGGGAAAGCCTGACCTGGAAAAAGAAAAGGCTGCCCACCAGCCTGGACTTAAGAGACAAAGCAATTAAGACCCAGAAGCATGACCTGGCTGTAATGGAGTGGAACAGGTGCACAGAGACATGTATCCTGGAGCTGGAAGTTGGGGTCCTGGTGACTGCTGCGGTGGGAACAAACCCCAAGGACTCTAGCTGGAAGCAAACCCAACCTGAGTGAAAGGGGGGGGATTTTGCTGGCCAGCGAAAGGTCCCTCATAGCTGGAAGCTGTGAGCCTACAGCTGGGTCAGGGTCTCTTTCCCTTTTGGGGGACACAGGAGTGTCTGCCCCATAGGGGAGCCCAAAAACGAATTTTAGGTATACTGCCTCCGCCATGGTCAGTGTCCAAGTCTCTGGCAGTAAGTTCAGGAGGAGGCTGTGACGTTGTGCAGTCTATATGGTTTTATAAAAACTTGATAATAAGTCAATATAATGTAACTGAGATAGTTTTAGAGAAAATACGGTAATAAGTGAATGTAAGTAACTGGGATATGCCTCATGCAAAAGGTCTCTTGTAAGGTATCATTACAAAGCTTATAATCTACTGAGTGTGATCATCTGATTTGTATAAATGTACCACTCTTGTATCTAAAACTAGAAATATAAAATGTAACTCTGAGGGCCTATTGTAATTGTGTAAAGTGTGGACCATTAATGATGGTTTGGAATCTTGATGACTCCCATTGTCTGCAGATGGCTGTATTTACCTGTGAGTCTTCCTGTATATGTGTGTGCTGGCAAGTGAGTAATGAAGTCTTGCAGTGACATGTGATCATGTCACCTGAACTGGAATCCATCTTTAACCTGGTGCTTTTCCAGTGAGGGGGGGTGGAAACCCAGAGAGACAAAGAGTTCCCGCCTTATGCAAAAGATATATAAAGGGGGGAAGAGAACAGAGAGAGGGAGAAGCCATCATGAAGAATCCCCTAGCTACCACCTGAGCTGCAACAAGAGCTGTACCAGGGGAAAGAATTGTGCCCAGGCCTGGAAGGTGTCCAGTCTGAGAAAAACTTACTGAAGCATCTCTGAGGGTGAGATTAT
This sequence comes from Chrysemys picta bellii, assembly GCF_011386835.1. NCBI lineage: Eukaryota > Metazoa > Chordata > Testudines > Emydidae > Chrysemys > Chrysemys picta. Next base: position 12,154,082 of record NC_088802.1, on the reverse strand, counting down.
CTGTATTCAGTTTGATTAGGCATAGATTTGCGCATTTTATTTTATTTTGCTTGTGACTTACTTTGTTCTGTCTGTTACTACTTTGAACCACTTAAATCCTACTGTCTGTATTTAATAAAATCACCTTCTATTTAGTAATTCACTCAGAGTATGTATTAATACCTGGGGGAGCAAACAACTGTGCATATCTCTCTATCAGTGTTATAGAGGGTGAACAATTTATGAGTTTGCCCTGCATAAACTTTATGCAGGGTAAAACGGATTTATCTGGGTTTAGACCCCATTGGGAGTTGGGCATCTGAGTGCTAAAGACAAGCACGCTACTGCAAGCTGTTTTCAGGTAAACTTGCAGCTTTGGGACAAGTGATTCAGACCCTGGGTCTGTCTGGAGCCAGACGGGAGTGTCTGGCTCAGCAAGACAGGGTGCTGGAGTCCTGAGCTGGCAGGGAAAGCAGAAGCAGGGGTAGCACGGAGTCTGAGTGTAACAGAAAATGTTTAATAACATGAGGTAAACGACATCAGCATTAAATCGGAAAAACAACACAAACAGGCGTCATGAGCAAAACCCCACCCCAGCAAATTGGGCTGTGTCCTTTCTCTTTGGTGATTCTTGGGTTGCTGGTTTCAAGAACCAAAGTCGCAAAAGTCCAACAACCCCAAAGTCTCTTGGGTCCAGCAACCCAAGGATCACCAAAGTCCCAAAAGTCCAATAACCCCAAAGTCTCTTGGGTCCAGCAACCCAAGAATCACAAAAGTCCCAAGAGTCCGACAACCCCCCCAAAGTTTCTGTCCCTGATCAGTGCAGCCCCAGAGTTCAAAAGGGGGTGGGGTGAGCAGGGTGTTAAGGGGCACCTTACATGATCTGAGGTCAACCGGCTGCTTCTCCGTGGGGTTCCACCGCAGCCTTCACCACTGACTGCTCCACTCCACCCACAGTCCCACTCCTGCCGTCCCATGAACTGCTCTGGCAGCTGCTCCGCTCCGCTCCGCTCCCCAACCTGTGAGCCGCTCCGCTCCCCCCCACTAAGCTTAGCAATATAGCTTCAGGCTCCCCCACTAGTTAATACAGTCTCAGTGATCTCAGCTCTTAAATAGCTTTAGCTCTTAGTGATTTCAGCTCTTAGTAGTAGGGGAGCCCCAGTGCTGGTGCACTATTGGCCCAAAGTGAACTCAGTTAAGCAGCCTGTAACTCCATTAGACTCCTAACGGAATCAAAGTTAGCTCTGACATTCAACAGTGGAGAGAGGAGGTAGTGCAATTGGTGTTTCAAACCCTCAAAGAGGGCCCATACCATCAGATATAAATTAGAGAATTTTTTCACTTCAAGGTCCCAGAAGCAAAGGCAAGGTTTTCATCCCGAGGCCAAAAGACCAAAAACATCAAGACACTTGATCACAGCCTTGGATAGACCAAGAGACTACTAACACTTGGACCACAGCTCAAAGAGCCAGAAAGCTGTCCCCCTCCTCTCTCAATTCACTGGGTTTTGTAACCCATGCCCCTTGTCAAGCAAGTGCTACTTAGGTAATGGGGAAGGACTCACTCAGTCCTTCTGTCATACAACAGTTCCACTGGCCTTGATTCACAGAATCAGGGTAACAAAACTTTATTCTTCCTGCCCCAATAATAGAGAAACTGGGGATCCCACACCAGCCAAAGTAACCACTTTGAGTTGCTGTTGTTTCATGCCAGGCGAGTGGGTGTGCCTATGCAAACCAGATCAGCCCCTGGAGTTCTTTTCCACACTCGCCATAATTCACCACCAGATGTCAGGGTAGAGCTCATCCTGACTCTGCTTACACTGTAAATAAAGGTTTTTTTCTAATAAATAAATAAGGGCAATTTAGGGATTTAACAACATGAAAAGAATGTGTGATCTGCTGACCTGGTCTTAAATAAAGAAGAATGGATGTGAATGTATTGATAGAGGGTGGGGGCAGAGGTGCAGAGGAGAGTCTGAGACAATAGAACGGAATCGGATCATAGCAGATACGTCTCTGTTCTGCTTGGTCCTCCATCTCCCTCTCTTCCCAGTTCTCAGGCAGCTATTGCTTTCTGTCTCTGGTCCCACTTGAGAGACGGTTCTGCAAAGCCGAGCCTCTCATATTTCACCTCATCTCTCTCGCTCTCTCTCTCTCTCTTTTTTGTTTTTTTGCTAATAAAGTGTAATGCACCTCGACATTACAGTGATAGGCCGTATAGACATGCCCCTGTTGTAAATCAGTAAAAACCATACCCATGATCATATAACTCAGACACAGCTGTCCATGCCCTGCTGAACTTCATCCATAAAAAATACCAGCCCAATTTCCAAATAAATTGGACTTTTCCCTCCATGCTCCTAATGAGTTTTGTACCTATAGGATGTAGCCTTTTAACTCTGTTTCATAAAGCAAGGCAATGAGAATAATTTATATTTATTTCTGTACTTTTCAGAGAAACTTACTGAAGAAGTTGGTAAGTTTCAATGTCCCTTTTTCCACAAATACAATTGTTGACCACAGACACACAGCTGTATATAGATTTGTTGTTTTCTCTGATTTATTTTTACTTCTCTGTGTTTGTCGGGTTGAGGAGGGTTGATGTGTGTGTAATAGGTTGGACCATTTTAGGGCCTGTTTGGATGTTTCCAGAGACCCATTCCCCTTAAAAGTCCTTCCAAATAGGGGGTTGGATTTACATAGCTACATGTCTGAGGGATGTAAGTTTTCAGCACAGATAAGCCCTCAGTCTCAGAGTCTTTCAAAAGAATCTACAGAGGTCTGGCTTGTTCAGGAAGGTGTGATGAAGTGGGAATTTTCTGCAATATTTTTATGAAACCTGTGTGTACCTCAGTTTCTGCTATATGGGCATTGTTGCCCAATGGGGGGAAAAGTCTGTTTGCTCTCTGGGCAGGCTAGGCGACATAAAGTATGGGTGTTGCTTAGCTGTCTGGGCCTTAGTCCCCATATCAATGGACACAGAAGTGAAAGTGGGCCGATGTGGGCCAGTGCGGCTCTCTGGTAAGAGCCGGCTGTCAGACCGGACTGCACACAGCTGACTTCCCCCCCCCCCGCCCCTGTCAGCTGATGGCGGGGAGGGGCTCAGGGCACCCCAGGAGATTAGCAGGGGTGGGGACCTGGTGCCTGTTGGTGCCTGCTTCTTTGTGGAAGGGACAGGGCAGCCCATTAGGGTTTGGAATTTTTCCAACAAAGGTTGTAGCTTCCCCTCCCCAGCCCCACAGAATACCCTAAGTAAGTTGTCTTCCTCCAAGTGGCTCTGTTGCAAGAATCAGCTCCCCTGAGTTCCAGCAGCCTTCCTCCTGGTCGCTGCCCCCTCCTGTGACAACCTCTCCCTTGGAAGATCATGGGAGGGGGCTCAGGGCAGGAGGTTGGGGGTGCAGGTTCTCAGAGGGAGTTAGGGTGCAGGAGGGGGCTCAGGGCTGGGACAGGGGGCTGTGGTTTAGGGCGCTTACCTGGGACAGCTCCCTTTTGGTGGCGCAGGCCCCAGGGAGGGGGGGCAGGTGGCTCCCTGCACTGTCCTGTGCTCGCATGCAGGCACCGCCCCCCACAGCTCCCATTGGCTGTGATTCCTGGCCAATGCAAGCTGTGGGGGCGGCGCCTGCAACTGAAGGAAGCACGCGGACAGAGCTTCCCGGCACTCGCAGCTCCAGCCCAGCGTGGGAGTGGAGAATGGCATGCCAGTGCGCAGATCCACCTCCCTGCCAATGCCAGGCTGGGCTAGAATGCAGGGACTTTAGTGGCTGCAGCCCACAGCCCCGGGCTAAGGGGGCCCCGCAAAAATATCTGCACTTTTGGTGGTCTGGAGATCTTTTTGTGGGGCCCCCGTTTGCCTTGGGCCCTGGGCTGCAGCCACTAAAGCCCCTTTCTTAATCCGGCCCTGAGCAGGTGCAAGGCAGGGTCCCTGCCAGCCCCCATGGGGAGAAGGGAGGAAGCCCCACCCAGCCCCGCTCTGCCCCCAACCCAGATCCAATCCTATCTGCAGCTGTGCTCCGCCCCCTAACCCCCCATCAAGCTGTGGCTCATGCCACAGTTCCAGTCCTCTCCTTGCTCCGCCCCCAGGCCAGTTCCTACCAAATTCCCTCTCCTCCCCCAAGCCAGCTCTGCCTCTAGCCCCAACTCCTCCCCCATCCCCAGTTCTGCACCCAGCTCCGCCTTCACCCAAGAGCCACTGCTGAGCCAACTGTGTAGTAATGGGGTGGGGGGGCACAGATAGATTCCATTACTCAAGAGGGGAGTGATGGGAAAAGTTTGGGCACCACTGGTCTTGTCTGATTTCCTGAAGAATAGAAGTAATCTGTCTTAACTGGCATAGTGATGATAAAGAGAAATAAAACTTAAGAAAAGCAAAACACCTAACAAACATTTTGTGTCTGTCTGTTTGAATTTTTAGGCAAACGAGATATAGAAATTGGTAAGTGTCATTCTCCATCCTCTGAAAAGGATTTTTTTTTTTGTAATTGGATCTTCATGTGGCAGTTTGTTTAAATATTGTGGAGTTCGCTGTAAAATTTAACTTCTACAATTTTGTTGTAATATGAAACCTCTTTTTTTGTTTACTTGCTTTTTATTCTTATTCTTTTGTGGAAGGGTTAGTGTAATTGTATCAAATGTGGGGAAACACTAAAGTGGAGAGATTTCATACCAAAACTAATTTGAAAAACTGATATGCAATAGAGTCACAGAGTTTAAGATCAGAAGGGACCACTGGATCCTCCTGTCTGATGTCCTGAAGATGTTGATTTCTCTCAGCCTTTTCTGTCATATTGATGATCAAGAGAAATAAAACATAAGAAAAGGGAAATGCCTAAAAAATACCATTTATTTCTCTTTCATTTTCAGAGAAACGAGATAACGAGATAAGTAAGTATCATTATTCTTCCTCTGAAAAGAAACTTTTTGTACCAGTTTGGAGTCTCATGTGGGATCTTGTTTAATTGTGATGGATGTGTTTGCTTTTAAATTTAAGTCTTAAAATTGTTGCAGTAGAGAACCTTTTTCATTTGTTTGCTTCATGCTTTTCATTATAGTTATTATCATTCTTTTCATGGTGTTTGTAGGGTTTTTGAATGAAACTTCATGAATTGTGGAGAAAGACTAAAGTGGATGAATTTCACACTAAAAGCTAATTTGAAAAATTGATAAGCAATATAATAATAGAATCACAGAGTTTAAGATCAGAAAGAATGACTGGCTCCTCTTGTCCAGTGTTCCAAAAGCTGTGGGTGTGCCCTGCTAGGAGTGCACGAAGGAACGTTACGGGGAGGGGGTACATGGCAGGGCCCTAGGGAGCTGCCATGGGGCATGGGGAGGTAGTGCCACCCTGCCCCTCTCTGCCCGAACTCCAGCTCCAATCCCATCCCAGCTTCGCTCGGTCCCCTGCTCCACCCCCAGCCCAGGTCTGGCCCCAGCTGCAGCTCCACTCCACCTCCTGCTCTTCCCCAGCCCCTGCTCCACTTTTCCCCCAGCCCAGCTCCCACCCCAATTGCAGCTCCACTCCCCCGCCTGCCCTGCTTCCACCCCAACTCTGCCCTCAATCCCTCGCCACCCCCAGCCCAGCTCCACCTTTATTTCCAGCTCCTCCCTTAGGAGGGGGCAGTCAGGGGACAAGGAGCGGGGGGGGGTTGGGAGTTCTGGGGGGGGCTGTCAGGGGGCAGGTGTGGGGAGAGGGATCGGAGCAGTCAATGGGACAGGGAGCAGAGGGGTTTAGCTGGGTCGGGAGTTCTGCGGGGGGGCTGTCAGGGGGTGGGGAGTGGTTGGATGGGGCGTGGGAGTCCCAGGGGTCTGTCTGGGGGTGGGGGTGTGGATAAGGGTTGGAGCAGTCAGGGCACAGGTAGGGGGTAGGGTCCTAGGTGGCCAGTTAGGATGCGGGGGAGGGTCTCAGGAGGGGGCAGTCAGGGGACAAGAGGCAGGGAGGCTTAGGTAGGGGGTGAAGTCTTGGGGGGGCAGTTAGGGGCAGGGGTCCCAGGAGGGGGCAGTCAGGGGACAAGGAGCGGGGGGGGGGAGGGTTGGGAGTTCTGAGGGGGGCGGGAAGTGGGTGGGGCAGGGGCGGGGCCAGGACAGGACAGGGGCGGGGCTCCGCCTGTCCTCTTTTTTGCTTGCTGAAATATGGTAACCCTAGTCTAGTCTGATCTCCGTAAGAGGAGTTTGAGTCTTAACTGTCATATCGATGATAAAGAGGAGTTTCCCTTTTCTTGTTTTATTTCTAACAAACAATCTGGGTATTTCTGTTTAATTTTTAGGCAAACAAGATATAGAAATTGGTAAGTGTCATTATCCTTCCTCTGACAAGGATTTTTTTTTTATAAGTGGATCTTCATGTGGGAGTTTGTTGAAATGATTTGGAGTTGTTTAATATTAAATTTAACTTTTACAATTTTGTTGCAATACGAAACCCCTTGTTTGTTTACTTGCTTTTTATTATTATTCTTTCTTGTGGGCTTTAATGTAATTGTATAAAATGTGGGGAAGCGCTAAATCTGGTAGATTTCACACCAAAATCTAATTTGAAAAACTGATAAGCAATAGAGTCACAGAGTTTAAGACCAGAAGAGAGCCCTGGATCCTTTTGTTTGATATCCTGAAAAGGAGGTTGATTTCTCTCAGCCTTCACTGTCATATTGATGATAAAGAAAAATAAAATCTAAGGAAAGGGAAACACCTAACAATAATATCGGTTTATTTCTCTTTAATTTTTAGAGAAACGAGATAAAGAAATAAGTAAGTAATCCTTCCTATGACAAGAAACTTTTCGTACCAGTTTGGATTCTAGTGTGGGAGTTTGTGTAGCAGTGGTGGAGTGTTTGATTTTAAATTTAACTTAAAATTGCTACAGTAGGAAACCTTTTTTGTTTGCTTACTTTGTTATTATTATCAGTCTTTTGGTAACGTGTGTGGGGAATCAACTTTAATATAGCTTTATAAAATGTGGGGAAAGACTAAACTGGATGAATTTCACACCAAAAGTTAATTTGAAAAATTGATAAGCAATACAGTTATAGAGTCATAGTGTTTAAGACCAGAAGGGATGACTGGATCCTCTAGTCCAGAGGTCTGCAGACTGTGGGGCAGGCCCCTGGGGCATGTGGAGGAATGTTCAAGCGGGCGCAGGGCTGGATTAACTCTTCTGGGGGCCCAGGACTATTTGAGTTTGTGGGGCCCCCTAGGCTCCGGGATAGAGCCAAAAATGTGTGATTCAGAATGCTGGAGGTGGTGGTGGATTGGGGCAGAGGGTGGGTGTGGAAGAGGGTGAGGGCTCCAACTTGGTGTGTAGGCTCTGGGGTATGGATGGGGATGAGGGCTTTCGGATCAGGGCTGGCTCTAGGCACCAGCGCTCCAAGCATGTGCTTGGGGTGGCACTTTCCAAGGGGCGGCACTCCAGCCCCCCCGCTTTTTTCCCTTGGGGCGCAAAAAGCCGGGAGCCGGCCCTGAACCAAGATGTTCCCTGTCAGCTGAGGCTTTCAGGCTGAGTTGGAACTGACACTGCAGTTCTGGCTGCAGTCGCTAGATGGCGCTCACGGCAGCCGGAGTCGCACAGGCTGGACGGCAGTTCAGGCTGCCCGGCCGCTGGAGAGCCGGAGCGTCATCCCCGGAGCTGAGCCCGGCTGCGGCGGCGAGAGGGGCTCAGCTCCGGGGGATGATGCTCCGGCTCTCCAGCGGCCGGGCAGCCTGAACTGCAGCCCAGCCTGGGGGTGAGGAGCCGGGGAGGGGGGAGGGAAGTGGGGCCCGGATGCAGGGAGGGGGGAGGGGTCCTGCCGCCGCTGCTGCTCTGAGTCTCCCCAGGGCGGCGCGGCGTTTCCCCGCCCGAGGGGGCTGTGCAGGCGCTGCCGGGCTGGGCAGGGGGCGCGGATCCCGGCTCGCGCGCTGACAGGGCGAGTGGCTGGGCAGCCCGAGCTGCCAGGGAGCTGCTGCCGCCCAGTGGCGTAGCCAGGTCCTAAGTGCAGGGGGAGCAAACCTAAAAAAGTTGCTCCCCTTGGCTCCTCCTCCGGCTGCTCAGCGCCTCCCCCCCACTGGCTCCTCCGGCCACGCTGTGGCCATGCTGCACCCCCCACTCGGAGGGGCTCGGTCTGGGGAGAGGGGGCCGCGTCGGGCTGGTGGCGAGGCCTAGCTGGGGCTGGCGGCTCCTCACGGCGGATCAGGAGGCACAGCCTTCGGGGAGGCCGGAGGGCTCCTCATGGCAGAGGAGGGGGGAAAGCCGCACCGCTCCGGCTGCGTTCCGGGAACCGGGGCCGCCGCCCTGGGGCCCGAACCGCTGGGGCTAGGGGTGCTCGGCCGGTGCCGCTCGGCCAGGTCCGGAACTGGGGCTGTCATCCTGAGGCCAACGCCGGGCCGGGCCGGAGCCGAGCCGGACCGGAGCCGCCAGGGCCGGGAGCAGGCCGGCACGCTTGGCCGGAGCCGCCAGGGCTGGGGCCAGCACCGAGCCAGTCCGGAGCCTCCGTGGTCGGGGCCGAGCCGGACCGGAGCCGCCAGGGCCGGGAGCAGGCCGGTGCGCTTGGCCGGAGCTGCTGGGGCTGGGACCGGGCCAGCGCCCCAGGGCCCGAGCTGAGCCGGGGCCGCTGGGGCCGGCCGGAGCCGCTTGGCCCGGGGCCAGAGGGAGCCGCTCGGCTAGGGCTGGACTGGGCCGCGCCGCACCTCCCCGGAGCCCTCCTTCTCGTGTCCCCCCCCACTGCCCCAGCTTACCTGCTGCTGCCGGCCTGCCCCTGCTTGTTTTCAGTCTTCCTGCGAACATGTGATTCGTGGGAAGCAAGGGAGGGGGAGGAGCAGGGGGGAGGAGCGTTCAGGGGAGGGGAGGAGGGGGACATGAGCTAGGGGAAGGGTGCACAGCTGCAGGGCCCTTTTAGGCTCAGCTTTTGAAAAATGTGATGAGGGTAAGCAGCTGCTTCCCCTGCACCCGACTAGCTACACTAGTGCTGCCACCCCCTCCTGCCCCCGGACCCAGCCCACTGCGCACCTCCCCCAGCCTCAGCCCCACGCTGCCTGCCCTGGGCAGGGAGAGGCAGAGCCTGGCTCCGAGCAGGGCAGCGGGGGATACTGCCCTGCCGGGGGATCCCTGCGGCTCAGGCACCTGGGGTTCAGTGTCTGTCCTCTCAGCTCTGCCTGCATGGGGCTGGGGAAGCAGCTGTCAGCGCCTGCCCCTCTCAGCCCTTGCACCCCTCATCCCGCTCGCAGCCCCTCCACTTGTACCTTCCCCCATCGCTCCTTCGCCGCACCCCTTCCCCTTGTACTCTCCCTTCACCCACACGTCTCCCCTTGTACCCTCCCCAGCCCTCTCCTCCCCCCTTCCCCACACCTCTTCTCCCACAACCCTCCTGATACCCCCTCTCCTCCTCCACCCGCTTCCGCGAGTACATCACACCCCGCCTCTCTGCCAGTGTAGAGCCCCCAAGCGCCCCCACACCCGCTCCTCTGCCTGAACCCTCTTTACTAGCTCCCCATCCCTTTCTGGGTACAAGGTTTGAGGGTTAGTCCCTTTGCCTTCTATGTGCATTTGGAGCACTAAAGATGGGGTTGCGGGGGCGAGATTTATACTAAAGTGAAATAAAAATAGGAGAAATGGTTTGATCCCTACTGCAAGTGTAAACAGGGATTGCCGTGGTGAACGAGGAGGTCACGTTTGGGGAGGGGAGCCCAGGGCTGGGGCAGCAGGGGGTGCGGGTGCGGGGGGGGAAGAGAGATCCCAGGGCTGGGGTGGCAGGGGGTGTGTGTGGGGGGAAGAGAGATCTCAGGGCTGGGGCGGCTGTGGGTGGGGGAGGGCACTGATGGGGGGGGAGAGCCTAGGGCTGGGGCGGGGGGCAGCCAAATTTTTTTTTTGCTTGGGGTGGCAAAAAAAAGCTAGAGCTGGTCCTGATTGTGAGGAACCTGCTACGCTAGGAACTCCCTCCCCGCTGCACATCCCCGTCCCGGGCCAGTGAGGAGGCAGGGCCCAGAGCCAGGGAGTGGCTGGTTCTTCGAGAAACAGCAGCAGGGAAGCCAGGCGCAGCAGGGAGAAATCCCCAGGGAACTGCAGACTGGGCAGGCTCCAGGAGGGAGGAGCTGGGAAATTGCTGGGGTGGGGGAGGGGAACAGGGTGTGTGCGTCAGTTCCCACTCAAGAGGAGGAGGTTCCAGTCTTGAATATAACCAGCTCCTGGCCCCGCGCTGATTCATTGTTTCCAGCAGCGTCGCCTGTGGTTATGAACAGAAGCGCTGCAAGCCCAGGACGGGATCAGGGCTCTGAGCTTCTCTCCGCTCCGGACTGGATGCAGGGCCGGCTCTAGGCACCAGCGCTCCAAGCATGTGCTTGGGGCAGCACTTTCCAAGGGGCGGCACTCCAGCCCCTCCCCCCCCCTTTTCCCCGCCTAGGAGCGCAAAAAGCCGGGAGCCGGCCCTGAACCAAGCTGTTCCCTATCAGCTGAGGCTTTCAGGCTGCGCTGGACCTGACGCTGCAGTTCTGGCTGCAGTCACTAGATGGCGCTCATGGCAGCCGGAGTCGCACAGGCTGGACGGCAGTTCAGGCTGCCCGGCCGCTGGAGAGCCGGAGTGTCATCCCCGGAGCTGAGCCCGGCTGCGGCGGCGAGAGGGGCTCAGCTCTGGGGGATGATGCTCCGGCTCTCCAGCGGCCGGGCAGCCTGAACTGCAGCCCAGCCTGGGGGTGAGGAGCCGGGGAGGGAGGGAGGGAGGTGGGGCCCGGGATGCAGGGAGGGGGGAGGGGTCCTGCTGCTGCTCTGAGTCTCCCCCGGGCGGCGCGGCGTTTCCCCGCCCGAGGGGGCTGGGCAGGCGCCGCCGGGCTGGGCAGGGGGTGCGGATCCCGGCTCGCGTACTGACAGGGCGAGTGGCTGGGCAGCCCGAGCTGCCAGGGAGCTGCCGCCGCCCCCTTCTGCCCCCGGACCCAGCCCACCGCGCACCTCCCCCGCCTCAGCCCCGCGCTGCCTGCCCTGGGCGGGGAGAGGCAGAGCCTGGCTCCGAGCGGGGCAGCGGGGGATACTGCCCTGCCGGGGGACCCCCACAGCTCGGGCACCTGGGGGTCAGTGTCTGTCCTCTCGGCTCTGCCTGCACGGGGCTGGGGAAGCAGCTGTCAGTGCCTGCCCCTCTCAGTCCTTGCTCCCCCCATCCCGCTCGCAGCCCCTCCACTTGTACTTCCCCCCATTGTTCCTTCACCGCACCCCTTCCCCTTGTACTCTCCCTTCACCCACACCTCTCCCCTTGTACCCTCCCCCAGCCCTCTCCTCCCGCACCTCCCCTTCTCCTGCACCTCTCATCCCGCAACCCTCCTGATACCCCCTCTAATCCTCCACCCTCCTCCGCGAGTACATCACACCCCGCCTCTCTCCCAGTGTAGAGTCCCCAAGCGCCCCCACACCCGCACCTCTGCCTGAACCCTCTTTACTAGCTCCCCATCCCTTTCAGGGTACAAGGTTTCAGGGTTAGTCCCTATGCCTTCCATGTGCATTTGGAGCACTAAAGATGGGGTTGTGGGGGACGGGGGGGTGAGATTTATACTAAAGTGTAATAAAAATAGGAGAAACAGTGTGATCCCCACTGCAAGTGTAAATGGGAATTGCTGTGGTGAACGAGGAGGTCACATTTGGGGGGGGAGCACCCGGCAAATGTGGGGGGAAGAGAGAGCCCAGGACAGGGGGTGTGGGAGGGCACTGGTGTGGGGGGAGAGCCCAGGGCTGGGGTGGGGGGCAGCCAAAATTTTTTTTGCTTGGGGCGGCAAAAAACCTAGAGCCGGCCCTGTTTCGGATGCAGGGGGGGCTCCAGGTGGTACCAAGCCTATGAGGAGAGGCTGAGGGAACTGGGATTGTTTAGTCTCCAGAAGAGAAGAATGAGGGGGGATTTGATAGCAGCCTTCAACTACCTGAAGGGGGGTTCCAAAGAGGATGGAGCTCGGCTGTTCTCAGTGGTGGCAGATGACAGAACAAGGAGCAATGGTCTCAAGTTGCAGTGGGGGAGGTCCAGGTTGGATATCAGGAAAAACTATTTCACTAGGAGGGTGGTGAAACACTGGAATGCGTTACCTAGGGAGGTGGTGGAGTCTCCTTCCTTGGAGGTTTTTAAGGCCCGGCTTGACAAAGCCCTGGCTGGGATGATTTAGCTGGGAATTGGTCCTGCTTTGAGCAGGGGGTTGGACTAGATGACCTCTTGAGGTCCCTTCCAACTCTGATATTCTATGATTCTATGATTGGGCTGGGAGAGGGCTCAGGGCAGGAGGTTGGGGGTGTGGGGTCAGGGAGGGAGTTAGAGTATGGGAGGGGGCTCAGGGTTGGGGTGGGGGTGGGGTCTGGGAGGGAGTTAGAGTGTTGGAGGGGGCTCAGGGCAGGAGGCTGGGGGTGCGGGTTCTCGGAGGGAGTTAGGGTGCAGGAGGGGGCTCAGGACTGGGACAGGGGGCTGTGGTTTGGGGCGCTTATCTGGGACAGCTCCCTTTTGGTGGCGCAGGCCCCAGGGAGGCGGGGCAGGTGGCTCCGTGCGCTGTCCTATGGTCGCATGCAGGCACCGCCCCCCACAGCTCCCATTGGCTGTGACTCCTGGCCAATGCAAGCTGTTGAGGCGGCGCCTGCAAGTGAAGGAAGCGCGCGGACTGAGCTTCCCGACACTCGCAGCTCCAGTCCAGCGTGGGAGTGGAGAATGGCATGCCAGCGAGCAGATCACCTCCCCGCCAATGCCAGGCTGGGCTAGAATGCAGGGGCTTTAGTGGCTGCAGCCCACGGCCCCGGGCTAAGGGGGCCTCACAAAAATATCTGCACTCTTGGTGGTCTGGAGATCTTTTTGCGGGGCCCCCGTTTGCCTGGGGCCCTGGGCTGCAGCCCCTAAAGCCCCTTTCTTCATCTGGCCCTGAGCAGGTGCAAGGCAGGGTCCCTGCCAGCCCCCATGGGGAGAGGGGAGGGAGCCCCACCCAGCCCCGCTCTGCCCACAGCCCAGATCCAATCCCATCTGCAGCTGTGCTCTGCCCCCTAACCCCCCATCAAGCTGTGGCTCTGCCACAGTTCCAGTCCTCCCCTTGCTCCGCCCCCAGGCCAGTTCCTACCAAATTCCCTCTCCTCCCCCAGGCCAGCTCTGCCTCTAGCCCCAGCTCCTCCCCCATCCCCAGTTCTGCACCCAGCTCTGCCTTCAGCCCAAGAGCCACTGCTGAGCCAACTGGGCAGTAATGGGGGGGGGGCACAGACAGATTCCATTACTCAAGAGGGGAGTGATGGGAAAAGTTTGGGCACCACTGGTCTTGTCTGATTTCCTGAAGAATAGAAGTAATCTGTCTTAACTGGCATAGTGATGATAAAGAGAAATAAAACTTAAGAAAAGCAAAACACCTAACAAACATTTTGTGTCTGTTTGAATTTTTAGGCAAACGAGATATAGAAATTGGTAAGTGTCATTCTCCATCCTCTGAAAAGGATTTTTTTTTTTTTTTTGTAATTGGATCTTCATGTGGCAGTTTGTTTAAATATTGTGGAGTTCGCTGTAAAATTTAACTTCTACAATTTTGTTGTAATATGAAACCTCTTTTTTTTGTTTACTTGCTTTTTATTCTTATTCTTTTGTGGAAGGGTTAGTGTAATTGTATCAAATGTGGGGAACCACTAAAGTGGAGAGATTTCATACCAAAAGCTAATTTGAAAAACTGATAAGCAATAGAGTCACAGAGTTTAAGAGCAGAAGGGACCACTGGACCTCTTGTCTGATGTCCTGAAGAAGATGTTGATTTCTCTCAGCCTTTTCTGTCATATTGATGATCAAGAGAAATAAAACATAAGAAAAGGGAAATGCCTAAAAAATACCATTTATTTCTCTTTCATTTTCAGAGAAACGAGATAACGAGATAAGTAAGTATCATTATTCTTCCTCTGAAAAGAAACTTTTTGTACCAGTTTGGACTCTCATGTGGCTGTTTGTTTAATTGTGGTGGGGTTGTTTGCTTTTAAATTTAAATTTTAAAATTGTGGCAATAGGAAACATTTGTAGTTAGTTTGTTTGCTTTTTTATTATTATTATCATCATCATCATCATCATCATCATTCTTTGGGGGTTTGTTTGTTAATATAACTTTATAAAATGTGGGGAAAGACTAAACTGGATGAATTTCACACTAAAAGCTAATTTTAAAAATTGATAAGCAATACAGTAGTAGAGTAGGTAATGGGCAAAAAAATATGGCCCAGGAGGAATTGTGCGAAGGCACTGGTGGACTATCAGCACCTGAGATGATTAACCTCCCTTCACACTGCAAAGTGGGCATGTAACCAACCTGAATTAAAGTGGTACCTGGGCTACAGCCTATACCCAAAGTCTTGCCAGCTAACCTGGGTGCAAAGCACCACCAAACTTGAGTCAGATTTTTTGTGCTGGCACATTAAACAGGTTGGGGCAACAGCCAGATAAGATCCTGAGCTAACTGCAGTGAAGATCCACCCTGGGAGAGAAACACTCATGCAGTCCAGTGGAGGTTGTGATGAACTTATAACTTTCTTTTTCCCTCAGTGTATTAGTTTGTACAATATTGAATCATGCAATACATGTTCAGATCTGCTCTCATCTCTAATTATGTGGCTGGTTTTAGGGTGGAGAAGATCTGTGGCACCTATAGAAGAAGGTAATTAAAGATTATATTTTATCAATGTCCAAATATTTGTTCCGATGAGGCAATGTGCCTCTTTTTCTTTCTATGTGGGAGTAGAGGCGATAGTTCAGGGCAGACCTCCCCAGCACCCTTCATTTCACGGCACATCACAAGGTGAGACGGGGTTTGTGCCTATGTCCTACCACACCATAATGAATCTATAGCATATTGCATCTACTCTTCCTGCCTCTTCACGGCCCGCATATGCACTGCACCCTGCAGAGATGTGTGACAGCAGCTGCCACCCAATGCACAGAACCAGTGGGACATGCACCTCCGCAGCCACTTCTCCAGGGGGAGTTTGTTCTATCTTCCTGCGCTGATGTCCGATCTCCAGTGTCCCTTTGTTTCTTTCTTCATTTTTTCCCCTCTGAAGAAAGCCAGGAGCTCTGCAGTCACCCCACACTGACGGGGTGATCAGGGACTGTGTGTGAGACCCTTGCTCCAGTCTCAAGCAGAGGAACAGAGCCTTGATCACAGACAGGGGCTCCCCTGGCTCCATTATACAGATCTGGGAAGCTCCTGTGATCAACACTGTGAGCTCAGGGCCGGCTTTAGGCCGATCCAGCTGATTCAGCTGAATTGGGCCCCGCGCTAAGAGGGCCCCGCGCCGCAGCTCTCCACCCCGCCCCCAGCTCATTTCCCCCTCCTCCCCTCCCCTGAACGCTCCTCCCCCTGCTCCTCCCACTCCCCTACTTCCCGCGAATCAGAGGTTCGCGGAAAGTCTGAAAAGAAGCAGGGGCAGGCAGGCAGCACCAGGTAACCTGGGGTAGCGGGGGGGTGCGGCGCGGCCCAGTCCAGCTCCGGCCGAGCAGCTCCCTCCGGCCCCAGTTCCAGCCAAGCGCGCCGGCCCGGCTCAGCTGCGGCCCCCGCGGCTCGGCTTGGCTCTGGCCCGGCCCCTGCGGCACGGCTCGGGTCTGGCTCGGCTCGGGCCCAGCCCCAGCGGCGCGGCTCAGCTCGGGACCGGCCCGGCCCCCACGGCCTGGCGCGGCGCAGCTCAGCTCGGGACCGGCCCGGTCCCCGCGGCACGGCCCCCGCGGCACGGCTCGGGACCGGCACGGCCCCTGTGGCCCGGCGCGGCTCAGCTCAGGACCGGACCGGACCGGCCCCCGCGGCCCGGCGCGGCTCGGCTCGGCTCGGGACCGGCCCGGCCCCCGCGGCGTGGCTCCGGTCGCCGACTGGCTCCAGGCCGGACCCAACCTCCGCAACCTCAGCTGGAGCTCCGGCTGGAGCATGGCTCCATTCCTGGGGGCGGGGCTTGCAGCAAGCCCCGGCCCCAGGAATTGGGCCCCGTTCTTGCTAAAGCCGGCCCTGTGTGAGCTTGTCTGTTTTCTCCTCTCTCCATCCACCATGACCCCAGCATAGTCTTGTCTCTGGTAAACAGGACATCACTTTAGTCTCCCCATCACTAGCATGACCCTCTCCCTCTTTCCACCAGCCACCTATTCTGTACCTCCTCCCTAGTGGCGGATCTGCCACTGGGACAATGGGGCCTGTGCCCAGGGGCTCCGGAAAAATGGGCGTCTCTGTGCCCCAACCCGCTCTGCCTGCCCAGTGCTCCTGCCAGAGAGTGGGGTCAGGGCTCGGGGGCTTGCCCCACTCCCCCATTCGCCCAGAACTCCAGCCATGGAATGGCATCAGGGTGCGGGGTAATTTCCCAACAGGAGTAGGGGGGGTTCTGCAGGCAGAAGGGGTGGGGAGGGGCCCTCACTTGCTGTGGCCCATGGCCCCACAAAACCTTAATCTGTCCTGGCTCCCCTCACACTCGTAGCTTCCACCATGAACCCGCTTCCTTTGTTTAGCCCCTCAGTCCCTGCCCCAGGATAATGTACTTTGTGCTGCGACTGCTGCCCAGCAGTGACATTCTGGGCAGGTTCAGTCCTGGTACCATTTGGCCTGTTGCAGTCCCAGCTGTGACATTTCGGAGCAGGCCAGGTGTGGTGGGGAGTCCCCATAGCAAAGTCCAGCACAGGGGCAGCTGGGACACAGAGAGATTTAAGGTGGGAGGGGGAGGGGAGCTCTGTCAATGTTCACTGAGTTTTACCATCTGCTGGGGCTCCCAGAGTCTCTAGTCCCCTCCCCGGGGAGAGGTGGGGGCAGGAGGGGAAAGATTCTGAGTCCCAGGCCTGGCCCACCTGATACTTTCACCCTGTCACTGACCCATCTCTGCCAGTGAGTGACTCTCCCCAGCTCTGTGCTGAGATCTCAGAGCTGACGGGTAAATCCTGGAGGAAGGAGATTCTCTGAGTCACTCCCCAGCTGGGGCAGATTCTGTCACTGTCACCATCAAACCCTCCCCCAGGGCCCAGCTCTGCCCCTCATGCTCTGATTCTCTCTCCCCAGCGAATGTGACTCTGGATCCAGACACGGCTCATCCCGAACTCATCCTGTCTGAGGATCGGAAAAGTGTGAGACGGGGAGACACACGGCAGGATCTGCCCGACAACCCTGAGAGATTTGACACTGAGCGCTGTGTGCTGAGCTGTGATGGATTCACCTCGGGGAGACATTGCTGGGAGGTGGAGGTGGGGGGTGGGCAATTCTGGGCTGTGGGGGTGGCCAGAGAGTCTGTGAGGAGGAAGGGACAGATCAGCCTCAGCCCTGAGGGGGGGATCTGGGCTGTGAAGCAGGGCTGGGATCAATTCTGGGCTCTCACCTCCCCTGAGACCCCCCTGCTCCTGCCCCGGGACCCCAGCAGGATCCGGGTTTGTCTGGACTGTGACCGGGGGCAGGTGACATTTATCGATGCTGGTGACGAGGCCCCGATCTTCACTTTCCCGCCAGGCTCAGTCCCTGGGGAGAGAATCCGACCCTGGCTCCGGGTGTGGCCGGGATCCCAGCTCAGCCTGTGTCCCTGAGACATGCAGCAGAGGGGGGGACCAGAAATCAGTCTCTCTAGCCTGACACACCCCAGTCTCTATGACTGTGGAGGACTCCCATCTACCCAGCCCCTGGCTCCTCATCTCTATCACCTGTGGAAGCCCCTCCCCTTCCCTTCCCTTCCCTTCAGCCCCAGGGATGGGAGGGGGAGGGGGAAGAACCCCTGGGGCTGCAGGAGGAGCAGAGGGTCCCTGAGGGGCAGAGATGGGGGCTGGGCAGGGGGCAGAACTAACAGCCGGGCTGGGGACAGGCAGACGTGGGGGTGGCAGGGACACAGAATGAATCAATCAGGGTTTGGGGGGTTGGGGAGAAACAGCAGCTGGGAGCGTTTTGTACAGATCTGTGGGATTAGATCTCACTGGGGTCTCCCAGCCAGAGCTCCTGCCGCAGGGGCCAAAGTCACGTCAGGACAACTGGTAACACTGTAATGGTCAAACACACACACAGGATGGGGGATGGGTAAGAGGTGCAGATTGATGGAAACACCATGTTACTGAAAGTGAGACTGTATCTCATTAATTCTCTATATTAATTCCTGGACATTGGTGCTATTTTAGTGCCATTAAGAAAACTGTTCTCAGTAGCTGGGGAATCTCCTTGCCATGCTGTGGTTATTAAGGCTCCTTCTCGGCTCTGTTTACTTAGCACCTCTAGTTACTTACTGTAAATAAAACATTACAAACAATTCTTCGTGTTTGTTCCACTTTACTGTCCCAGCTGCAGGTGCTGGGGGCAGAGTCCTGGGATTTCCTCTGTGACTTGGTTGTGTCCCCGCAGCCTCCACAGAAAATATTGCACCCCTAGGAGGAGAGTTTGGGTTTTACTGTGATGTGTCACTCTCCAGCCTGTGCTCTGTCTCTGTCCTATACACACCCATGTCAATCAGGAATTGCTCAGCTGTGCTCTGCGGAGAGGAGACTGGCTGCACAGGGGGCAATCCATGACTTGGTGTTGCAATGCTGAGCATCACAGGGCTTAATTTGTAGGCAACTAAAAAATCATCGTCTGCAACTCTGCAAAGCTGAGTTAGGGGCCTAAACTCCCTAGACAATGCATGGGCATCACAGGCCCCTTACAGTGCGATTCACAAAAGCCAGCTCACTAGGCGGGAAACCATCTAAGCTAGCCAATGGGAGAGGTGACAAGGAGGGAGGGGTGTCCTAATCCCTGCCCCCTCTCACAGACAGGTGCCTAAATCAGGGCTGCAGAGGGGCATCTTTGTCTGCTTAGCAACCCACAGACGGGAACCCAGCGCCTGATGTCAGGTGGCTCAGGCGCCTAAGGCATTTCTTGCTGGAATGAGGTAGGCACCTGCATCGCTCCACAGGAGAGGGGGAGAGAAGGAGGGGGTGGTTTTGGTGCTATCACCTGCCTTATAACATTTAGCCCCATGGTGAGAGCACTCAGCTGGCACATGGGAGACCCCTGTTCAGTTCTCCCATCAAGCTGTGTACAGCAGCTCACAAATGTGAGTACCAACCTCCGGCAAACAGTTATAAACCAGGGCACAAACCTCCCACTGGTTGTGTGTCCTGTATTTAGATTTCACCTACTAGGTATCAAGTGAGAACACTCAAGCACTAGAACAGCCTGAACATGGAGTCACAGACAGTCCCCTTGGGTTCTCTGGTCTATCTCGCTGCTTTTCTGCCTCCTCCCCTGCTGCATCTCCCTGATCCCCCTGCCGGGGCTGCCACATTCCCAGCAGCAGAGCGGGGGCAGCTACTAGAGACAGAGCTGGATTAAGGTTATGAGGGACCTAAGGCTAATGTGAGGGAAGGGCCTAAGTAGGAATTACATATTGCAAACAAATTATGTCATCAAACATTTCTCTACATACATATTTACATATTACTTATTTATGTAAAATTAATAAGTTTATTCTACTCTGACTACACTCAATTCTTCAAACAGACACTTCTGAGTAAGAGGTGGCCGGAGGGATGCTCTGCTGTCTTTCTCTTAGGCCTCCTTCTTCCGAGGTCAGGGGTGGGCAAAGCTTTTGGCCTGAGGGCCACATCGGGGATTGGAAATGGTATGGAGGGCCGGTTGGGGCCAGGCCCTCGCCCACTATCCGATCCCCCCCTGCTTCCTGCCCCCCTGTACCCCTGCCCAATCCAACCCCTCTGCTCCCTGTCCCCTGACCACCACCCCAGGACACCCACCCCATCCAACTACCCCTGCTCCCAGTCCCCTAACTACTCCTCCGGACCACTGCCCCCTATGCAACCCCCTTTTCCCAGCCCACTGAGCGC
This sequence comes from Chrysemys picta bellii, assembly GCF_011386835.1. NCBI lineage: Eukaryota > Metazoa > Chordata > Testudines > Emydidae > Chrysemys > Chrysemys picta. Next base: position 12,134,356 of record NC_088802.1, on the reverse strand, counting down.
CCTGACCCATATCCACACCCCCACCCACTGACCCCCCCAGAGCTCCCTGCCCCCATCCAACCCCCCTACTCCCCTTCCCATTAGTGTGCTGTCCAGCCAGAGCCAGCCATGCCACGCAGCCCAGAGCACCGGGGCAGGTTGGAAGCTCTGCACCAAGCCGCCTGGCAGGAGCTCGCAGCCCTGCCGCCCAGAGAATTTTCTGGCAGCGCGGCGAGCTGAGGCTGTGGGGGAGGGGGAAACACCTCTGCAACATTCCCCATCCTGCTCACTTCTTTCAACCTTGCGCTTCTACCCTCAGCTCTCCACATGGCCCAGTGCAAAGCCCAGCCCTGCTGCAGGTGTTTCCCACAAGCTATGGACTCTACACCACATGCCCTACCTCACTCTGACTGCAGTCTGGGAGGCAGCCAGCTTTTATTGTGTAAGAAAAAGGTAACAGCTAGCAGTGACACAGATCTTTAGATGGTTGCCCACTGCCCAGTCATGCTATCAAGTATCAGGGGGTAGCCATGTTAGTCTGTATCCACAAAAACAACAAGGAGTCCGGTGGCACCTTAAAGACTAACAGATTTATTTGGGCATAAGCTTTCGTGGGTAAAAAACCCACTTCTTCAGATGCATGGCATCCCAATCTGTTAGTCTTTAAGGTACCACTGGACTCCTTGTTGCAGTCATACTATGTTATCGCTTCAAAATCACTGTACGAACATTCAACAAATTGAATCTAAAGCCTTTCAACTTTTGAATGACTAGGAGTTGACAAAACAGAGCTATTCCCTGTTGTGTTCTCTGTCCCCTAGAACAAAAAGATTTCATTGAAAATCAGCATCTTAAAAGACCCATTAACAATCTTTCAAAAGAACAGTCCAACCAAGGCTGCTGTAGTGACACCCATCAGGTCTGGTGGTTGTTTCCTAGGCTGGTGTAGAATGAAGGATCGAGCAGACTGCAGACCTCGCTTCTTTTTTCCCCCTTAAAGTGCTCAGCATTTAGGGGAGGAAAGTGAATGAGATTTTGCTTATAAAGTGCTTGGAGCAGCACTTCCAAGGGGCAGCATTCCATGCCCGCCCCTCCTTTTTTTTTGTTTTTTGCTTGGGGCGCAAATAGCCCGGAGCCGGCCCTGAACCAAGCTGTTCCCTGTCACTGAGGCTTTCAGGCTGTGCTGGAACTGACGCTGCAGTTCTGGCTGCAGTCGCTAGATGGCGGTCATGGCAGCCGGAGTCGCACAGGCTGGACGGCCGTTCAGGCTGCCCGGCCGCTGGAGAGCCGGAGCGTCATCCCCGGAGCTGAGCCCGGCTGCGGCGGCGAGAGGGGCTCAGCTCCGGGGGATGATGCTCCGGCTCCAGCGGCCGGGCAGCCTGACCTGCAGCCCAGCCTGGGGGTGAGGAGCCGGGGAGAGAGGGAGGGAAGTGGGGTCCAGATGCAGGGAGGGGGGAGGGGTCCTGCTGCCGCTGCTGCTCTGAGTCTCCCCAGGGCGGCGCGGTGTTTCCCCGCCCGAGGGGGCTGGGCAGGGCACCACCGGGCTGGGCAGGGGGCGGATCCCGGCTCGCGCGCTGACAGGGCGAGTGGCTGGGCAGCCCGAGCTGCCAGGGAGCTGCCTCCTCCTGCCCCTGGACTAGGGTGACCAGACAGCAAGTGTGAAAAATCAGGATGGGGGTGGAGGGTAATAGGATCCTATATAAGAAAAAGACCCCAAAATCAGGACTGTCCCTATAAAATTGGGACATCTGGTCACCCTACCCCGCACCCAGCCTGCCACGCACCTCCTCCGCCTCAGCCCGGCGCTGCCTGTCCTGGGAAGGGAGAGGCAGAGCCCGGCTCCTAGTGGGGCAGCGGGGGATACTGCCCCGCCAGGGGACCCCCGCAGCTCGGGCACCTGGGGGGTCAGTGTCTGTCCTCTCGGCTCTGCCTGCAGGGGGCTGGAGAAGCAGCTGTCAGCGCCTGCCCCTCTCAGCCCTTGCACCCCCCATCCCGCTCACAGCCCCTCCACTTGTACCTCCCTCCATCGCTCCTTCGCCGCACCCCTTCCCCTTGTACTCTCCCTTCACCCACACCTCTCCCCTTGTACCCTCCCCCAGCCCTTTCCTCCCGCACCTCCCCCTTCCCCTGCACCTCTTCTTCCGCAACCCTCCTAATACCCCCTCTCCTCCTCCACCCTCCTCTGCGAGTACATCACACCCTGCCTCTCTGCCAGTGTAGAGCCCCCAAGCACCCCCACACCCGCTCCTCTGCCTGAGGCCTCTTTACTAGATCCCCATCCCTTTCCAGGTACAAGGTTGGAGGGTTAGTCCCTATGCCTTCCATGTGCATTTGGAGCACTAAAGATGGGGTTGCGGGGGACGGGGGGGTGAGATTTATACTAAAGTGAAATAAAAATAGGAGAAACGGTTTGATCCCCACTGCAAGTGTAAACGGGCAGGGCCGGCCTTAGGCCGATTCAGCCGATTCGGCTGAATTGGGCCCCGCGCTAAGAGGGCCCCGCGCCGCAGCTCTCCACCCTAGCCCCAGCTCACTTCCCCCTCCTCCCTTCCCTGAACGCTCCACCCCCTGCTCCTCCCCCTCCCCTACTTCCCGCGAATCAGAGGTTCGTGGGAAGTCTGAAAAGAAGCAGGGGCAGGCAGGCAGCACCAGGTAAGCTGGGGTGATGGGGGGGCGCGAGAAGGGCTCCGGGGAGGCGCGGCGCTGCCCAGTCCAGCCCCGTCCGAGCAGCTCCCTCCGGACCCGGTTCCAGCCAAGCGCGCCGGCCCGGCTCAGCTCCGGCCCCCGCGGCTTGGCTCGGCTCCGGCCCGGCCCCTGTGGCACGGCTCGGGTCCGGCCCGGCCCCCGCGGCACGGCTCCGGCTGCCGACTGGCTCCGGGCTGGACCCAACCCCCGCAACCCGAGCCAGAGCTCTGGCTGGAGCGTGGCTCTATTCCTGAGGGCAGGGCTTGCCGCAAGCCCCGTCCCCAGGAATTGGGCTCCGCTCTTGCCAGCCCTGTAAACGGGGATTGCTGTGGTGAACGAGGAGGTCACATTTGGGGGGGGGAGTCCAGGGCTGGGGCGGCAGGGGGTGGAGGAGGGCACGGGTGAGGGGGGACAGCCCAGGGCTGGGGTGGGGGACAGCCAAAAAATTTTTTGCTTGGGGCGGCAAAATACCTAGAGCTGGCCCTGGCAGTGTTACAATTAGTATTTCCAACCTGTCACTTATTCCGGGATAGAGCTTGGTTTGGTATCCAGTCACAACTCAGGATTCCTTAATACTATTCTCTAATGTCTCTTTTCAGCCTCAGACTGAATCTTGGCCATATAGATGGTCAGAACTTCAATCTTCTGATGTTACAGTCATAAAAAAATTAGGTTCACCCTAAATTCCAGTTTAGCACTGCAAAGGTATTCTTAATGTTATTTCTAACTATCCACGGGGGAATTTTTATTCTGGTGACATAACGTAAAAAGTAATTATTATTTGTGACATTTACTACAGTTCACACAAAAGCAAGATCAAGTCTTTTCAAAATGACTCTTGTATTCAGGTCATTTGAAGAACTAGAATATTTGAATCTTCGGGTAGTGCCAGTTCTACCTCAGTAGCAATGTGGCTGTTTCTTTAAGAGGGGATTCTTACTCACGGGGTTTGCAATTACCGCCATTTACAAGTTCCCCGGTTACTTTCACTTTCAAACTCAGTGAATCCTGCAAGAGGAAAGCGCGTTTATCCGTGTGGAACAACAACAGGATTCTTTCAAAAAACAAAACTGCTAGAAAAGGCTCTGATCAAACTGCAGCTATTTTATATCCAGTAGTAGCCGGGCATCTTGATGAAATGAAATAATTGATATTTTAAGGACTATCTCGACAAAGCATGAGGATTTCAGAAGGACAGGCCGCACCCTAACCACCATGAAAGGTCTCAGATGGATCAATCAGGTAGGTGAACTTTGGCTGCTTGACTTTAGAATATTCAGGGCTTTTTCTTGGACAGATTGTTAATAACACAAAGATTTGATAATCCCATGAGAATTTGTTTTGCTCTTTATGGAAACAGTCCCTCATACAGTATGTACATTCAAAATCCATACCCTCAAACTACATTTCAGATCTGTTTCCTAGCACTGCTGGATTTTTACAGTATATTCAATAAGTAATTCGTTTCCTCTGTTACTGTGTTTCACTCAAGAACCCTGGGCCCAATCCAGTTTTTAGTGATGTTAAAGGGAGATTTGTAACAAAGTAACTTCCTGTATTTAGAATATAGGAAGAAACATAGGGCTGCAAACTCAACTGCAATCAGTATAGTTTCCTGGCCTGCTTGTAGTCAGTAGTTTTCGACCTGACTGTGGGGCTGAGTCCTTTTGGTTCTGATACTTTAAAGGGAAAAAAGTCCAATTTTGTCCAGAATCAATGGAAACAAATTACAGCCTTTATTCGTTTGAGATCAGAGGGAATTAAGCATGTGCCTAAAGTGAAGCACCCTTTGAAATGTATTGCTGAATATCTTGGTATTGGTCTTCTGTATGCATGTCAAGTGATCCACAACAACCACTGAGTGATCAGTTTGTACACATTGCAGTGTTATCCTGTGATAAATTAATGTTGCCTCCTATCTTTGTGGCCATAGAGCTGTAGAAGGGTGGCCAGCGGGGGTGATTTTTATGGTCCTGTGTTTAGGGAAGATTTGATGGCATAATGGCAAGAAAGGCCCTTGTAACAAACTGTGAGACAGGTTATTTCCTGTGCGAAAAGCCGTCAGTGGGGAGAATTCATGAGGGTATCTCTGGACATGATTTAAAAGGGGGAAAATATTTTTCTTCAAAAAAATTGTATGATTTTTGTTTGTTTGATTTGAAATGTTTATGGATCTTTCCTTTTTATAAAAAACAATAGGTTGAAGTCATTTGGAAAAAATGGACACACACACTTTAATTTTGGGGGAGTGGGTTTTGGGACTTTCCCATTTTCTCGTTCTCACTCTTTTTTTTTTTTTTTTTTTAAGAAATGATGCAGGAGAAACATAATCACAATAATAAAAACAAATCTTTTCATTCCTTTTAGTTTGAACTTGTCATTTGAAATGTACTTGAAATAAATTCATTTTGAAATATTTATTTTTAAATTAAATCACAATAAAGCGTTTGTGGTTATTTCTGCATTGTTCTGAATGCCATTTTTTTCCATTTATTGTATAACTAAATATATTGAACTAATCAAGTGGTGTCAATTCTCTCATAATTTTATCATGAGTCTTGAAATATTTGATATTTTCCTTAAAACCTCAACTGCTCTTGTCCTGTGATTATGAGAGAATTTTAGTTTTAATTTTTAAAGAAAGTTTCTAGCACTTGTGATTGCAGAAAAAAGCTTGAGAATATGACCTGAGTGTGACCTAAAATCTCAGATACCAAAAGGCAAATTAAAAAAAAAAAACATGTATTTTTTTTGTCCGTATGGAAGAATAGAGATCCATGAATGAGGAGATCTCCTACATGAGCAGAGATCTGGATTTTGTTACATGTTTTGTACAGTGCCTCGCTCAATGGGGTCCTGATCAGTGACTGGTGCCTACATGCTATGGCAATAAAAACAAAATATCATAACATGTTCTGTTCCTATATATTTCCCACCTGCTATGGTTTATATACAGCATATTCAACTTTACCTATTACATTGGCTGATTGTTTCCCATGATGGGAACAGAAAAATCTGTGTCTGAGAGAGAGGGGGGGTTATGGGATTGTTGTGAAGAAAAAATTCCAAAGCTGTCATTTTAATTACAAAACGGAAATATCCTGACACCTGCTATTTTAGGGTCAGATTATTTAAACCTCTCAGTCTTGGTCTAACCTTGCTGCCCTGTTGGTCATTTCAAGTTTTCCCGTTGACTTCAGTGGGACACAATTAGGCCAGTGCTCAGTGATTTTCAAAATCCTGCTCTTAATTCACATTCAGGGGAGTTCATTCTCTCTCTCTCTCTCTCTCTCTTTTGCGGCATGTGTGTGTGATGGGACATTAATATCATTTTACACTGATCTGACCTTTTTTGTGCAGACTACAAGACGACTGCTGTTACTGCGTAATATGCAAATGCATTCATATAACAATGCGTTTATACCTATTTTTATTTAATGTGTCCTTTGCAATCTTCTATTCCTCAGACTCTAATATCCAGCTTGTCCTAATCACTGCAGCCTACTCATTAAGTTATACTGTTGTTGTGTTCTTTTTACTCTTCCTGTTGTCTAGATGACGTTTCAATGAAGATGACTGTTCTCTCGTTCTGCCACAGCTCCGGATTCAGCTCCTCTCTGCCTGGTTTTATTATTTATTTCATAACTGTTTATGTTCACAAGTTGGAACCAGGTAGGAATCCTCACGGCCTCTGCTGCTTCCTATAGGTGTTTGTTTAGGCCCCAGGCCTGCAGTGCCTTACAAATGGGCTGAACTTTATGCACTGTGAGCAGTCCCATGGAAGTCAATGGAAGTAATCCCAGTGTGTAAATGTAAGCACAGAGTGGGAACAGGGCCTTACTTGTTTTTAGCTGTGTTTCTGTTGTTGCTGGACTATTTGATCTGACCTTGGGGTAATTTGCTGTCTGTTTGTTCATACATGTATTTTGTAAAGATTGCCAAGAAGGCCCAGCTGATTGGATGGACCCTCTGTTGCTGCGGAGTAATACAAACCTAAACCATTACAATTATTAGGTTTTATATTTATAAAAAGAGCCCTTCGTGCTCTCTTTAGTTGCAAATACAAAGATGAATGGACCAATAGCAGTTTGGTTGGTTGGTTGGTTTTGCTTGGTTTGTTTTAAAAACACCTTCCTGCCTCCCTAAGCCTTCAGGACTAATAACTCCCCAACACACCTTATCTCCATTACATCCTCTTCCATCCATCCCCTTCCCGACAGAGAATGGACTCTAGATGCACCAGACCAATGGGGTGTTATAGAGCTGAGGATCCTTCACTGAAAGCTTCCCACCACCATTCTTCTCCCACTAAAACCAGTGGGACTGTAAGACTGAGCATCCCAGCTGCTGTCCGCCACCATTGTATCACATGAGGAGAGAGGGGGTGGCCTGGTCCTCACCATTTAGTGCTTCATGTGTCAAAAACCAAACACCTTGAATTGCACCAGAAATATACAGGGAGCCAGAGCAGATCTCAGTGCTAGGGTCACAGAATTCTGTTTGAAGAGCACAGATAAGGAAACAGGAGGTGACAGTCTGCAGGAGCTGCCAACTAGTCCTCAGGTGATAATGGGATTCGCACACTGCAAACCTGAGCACCGAAAGCTGGCAAGGCCCTGAGGTGCTGATCCAAATCCCATTTAAATCACTGGGATTCTTTTCATTGACGTCAGCAGGATTGGGATCAGTCCCCAGCCACTTAAAATTTCCTCCACTTTCTTTCCCTAGTTTACCAGGCCTAATCCTGCTCTCTATACAGAGCATGCTTATGCCAGGGGCAGCAGAATTGAGGGGGCAGATGTAAAATATTTTTTCTCTTTGAATTACATTTCTTTTGTGTCCTAGTCAGGGCTGGATATAGGGACAGGTGACTGCCTGGGGTGCTGGGCTTCGGGGGTGCCAGGCTCAGGGTGCTGTTTTTGTTGTTAGCAATAAAAGGGAAAATAGAATGTTTGAAGTAAAATGCCCCTAAATCTGGCCCTGTCAACATTCTAAGTCGGTCACATACTGTAACACTATTTAATACTTGTCCACCCAGTGTTGGTGCACAGTTAAATTTCTTGATGTTAGTACATTTCAGTTATTCTTAAAACTAAAAAGTTTCTAGAAGATTTACAGATCCTAGCATGCAAATTTATCATCTTATGTGACTGAGATAAAATGTGCATCAAAGTCATGAAATGAGCTACAAATGTGGTTAAAAATGTGGGGGGGGGAAGGAGGGAATGCGGAAGATGTTTCTTTCCTGGGGCACAATTTGGTGTAGGGACATCCCTGGTCCTGGTACATTTAACAACACAGTGTACGATGATTAGACCTGCTCATGCTGTCACTGACCTTGTCAATGATCATGTTTTGTTATCCTGCTCCCCAGGATGAGCACTAAGAATATGTCAGCATTTATTTTTATATATATAAAATATGTGTGTGTGAATAACAATTACACATATTTTTTCTTGAAAAATCCATATGTAAATCCGTAACACAGAGTGTTCATTCACAGAGCACTTCTCCCTGATGTTCTAGTGATCAGCATTTGGTGCTGTCATTCCCATAGTATGGTTTCGATTCCTGGTGAGGGAAGGCTCTTTCTTTGCCATAGAGAATTCTATGGCCTATGTTATGCAGGTCAGACCAGGTGATCACAATGGTCCCTTCTGGCCTTTGAATCTATGAAATAGCTCCATGAAATATAAAATACATAAAACTGGACCTGTCTTGTGTGTACCACTGATTAAATGTACATAATTTTCTCTCTGAGTGTATTTTCTTTGTCTCCTGGTACATTCCACAGCACAATTTAAAGTGGTTGGACCTGACCACCCTGTCACTGCCATTGTGGGTGAAGAGATTGTGTTACCCTGTCACCTGTCCCCTAGGATGAGTGCTGAGAAGATGGAGGTGACATGGTTCCGGTCCCAGATCTCCCCATTTGTTCATCACTATAGTGATGGAAAAGACCAATATGGGCAGCAGATGCCAGAATATCAGGGGAGGACAGAGCTTTTGAAAGATGGTCTCACCAATGGGAGTGTTGCCTTGAGAATTTTCAGTATCAGACTCTCTGATGAAGGACAGTACCACTGTTTAGTTCTAGACGGTAGGTTTTATGAAGAAGCACTACTGGAACTAAAGGTGGCAGGTCAGTATCTTGTGTCTGTATTTCTCTCTGGGATGGCTCTGAGTGATTTGAAGGGCTCATCAACTCTGGGGTTTATTTTGCACTAACTGCAACACTTTTTAATAAAAATGGGCTGTGTCCACATGATGCAAATCTTCTTCCAAAATAACTGTCCAGTTAATTCAAATTGGATAATCCACTTTAAAAGCCATACAAATTCCCTGTGCATGGCCAGGCTTTAGGACCTGTGCCATCAGCACCTTCTTTATAGCAGTGCATGCCTCCATAGCAACAGCCCTGATGGCTGAGCTACCAACACCAGGTTGGTGAGTTACTGACTGGTATCAATCCAGGATGGAGACATTCCAGGTGGTGATGGCCACGTGCTTCTCCACACATCGGGGAGCTCTCATGTTGGTGTGATGCTGCTGGAGCTGAAGGGTGAGCTCTGCACAGATCTCTAGGAAAGTGCTCCTTGTCATCCGGCCGTTCTGCCTCCATTGCTGGTCATCCCAGGACCACATCATGAGCCTTTCCTACCAGTCAGTGCTGCCTTCCTGAGTTCACAACGCAGTGCTCAGTCAAGCAAAGCTGCTCCAAGAAATATTTTTGTCTACAATTACCTGCTAAGTTGCTTCCTCTTCTCTACCGAAATCAGTGCAGTAGCTTGGTGTCAGACTCCCAAAGCCACCGGGTTATGTGATCACAAATGCATGTGCAACAGCCTCTGTGTGTTAATGAGTGCCTGGACAATGGCACACAGCATGTTCCCGCCGTGCTGGCTGACAGCAGTTTGAAAATTGTACTGACTCACAAAAAACCAGAAGAATCACATGATGTGTGAAGAGAATTCATGAGAATTTGCTACTGTGACCCCAAATTACAGAATTCTGGTGGCTTCTGGTAGGTATCTCTCAGTGCACCAGGACAGAAATCCCAGAATGCATAAAGCCCAGCAGCAGAACAACCCAGAACGCTGAGTGCCTATTCCAAAATGTGTCTGCCCTGTTTATACACTAATTCAAAGGAAAATAGGTAAAAGACAGCCATGGGGACACAATTATTATGTAACAGTTAATGTTCACAAACCTAATTTAAATAAAAAAAAAGTAGACAAGCCCTCATTCATTTCCTCACAGGAACTCCAGTGTGTCACTTTTGAAAATAGGACTTAAGTTCCTAAGTCAGATAACTTTGACTATTTTACTCATGGTCTGTTGCTGAGGCAGAATTCTTGTACCAAATGTGAAGACAATTGGAGAAAGGGCTCTTGAATTATTGTGCCTTCTTCATCAATAGTCCTCTAACTATTTTGTCACTTTCAGGGTATGGAGGAAGAGAGTAAAATTGTGAAAACAGAAAATCGGGTGTTATTTCTCTAAGTTAAAATGTAATGCTCAGGACTAAATTTTAGTTTCCTGAGGTAATCAGCCCTAAATGAAAATACCCATTCAACACTAAATGATGGGACAGACCTTTATAGTGGGGACAAACCTGCGCAGTCTTCACTTTAACTTGGAATTAGTTATACAAAGAAGTCACATCTGTGCTGGCCAGGAATGCCCATTCAATATTGGCACTAGATACTCCACATCTGAAAAAGAGAACCTAGTGATCTGCTGGCCCTGGGACACTCTGGTATCACCTTCATTCTTCTGAAGGCTACATAAAACTTTGAGGAGGAAGAATTGATCCTGTGGCAGGCTAGTCTTCACTGATTTTCGCCAATCATGAGGCAGTTCAAGATGGTTATGCTCAAGGGGATGTCCAGAAATTTCTCCCCTTCTGCTCTGATTATTGTATTTGCAGGGCCAGGTAGACTAGACTGATTATGATCAAAGAGGAGACATTTCACCTGGAGGTTCATTTGAAATACAAAGTTTATTTCTCTCTCTTTTTTTTTTTTTTTTTTTTAATCTGCTAAACTAAATTATCAATTAAAGGGGTTCATATAATTCAGAAATGCAGTTCTGTGCTCTATGTGGATCCTGGGATGGAACAACACTGAGGAGAAAGGTTTCCCTCCAGCTCCATGAAAGAATTACAATTTCTTGTTCATATAGTTTCCTGAGTCCATGAGCATTGGGAATAAAGGGGAAGTTTAAATTCTTATCCTCAAGGCTCAATATGTGCATAAATCAACATGGATTTATTCATTTGTCTCTAGCTTCAGGCTCTGCTCCTCATATCTTTGTTGAGGATTACCAGGATGGAGGGATCCGAGTGGTGTGCCGATCAGCTGGATGGTACCCAGAGCCCGAAGTGCTGTGGAGAGATCTCAAGGGACAGCCCTTACCTTCATCCTCTCAGACAAATTCCCGAGAAGCCAGCAGACTGTATAAAACAGAAACTTCTATCATTCTAACAGAAAATTCAAAACAGAACTTGTCCTGTTTGGTCAGGAACATCCACCTCAGCCTAGAAAAGGAATCAACATTATTTTATATATCAGGTCAGTAGCCATCAAAAACCACATACTGAACAGCAACAGGAAAAAAAAAAGATGACAACCCTGGTATTGGCCACTGTCTGAAGACAGGATAGTGGGGTAGATGGACCTTTGGTCTGACCCAGTATGGCTGTTCTTATGTTCTAACCCACTGATTAGCTGTGTTAAAACTAATCAATAGCAATGAAGGCTAAAGTGTGTATTTAAAACAAAACAAAAAAATAGCAAGAAACCCAATTAGTTAATAATGTGATTTCCTCCCTCCCGCCGCCCCCAAAGTACCTTGAATGTTAATAGGACCTGTACACATCAATAATTTAGCCTTGTCTAAACTAGGAAGATTTTGCCAGGATATCTCTACCAGCAAAACACTTCTAGTATGAACATAACTATACTGGCAAAACTGCACTTTTGCTGGTATAGCTTATGCCGGTTCCCTAAACTGACAAACTATATCCGTGTGTAAGGGCACGTTTTTCGGTATAACTTTGACTGTACTAGGGCTTTGTCAGCCTAACTATGTTGATTAAAATTCACATCCCCAACTGATGTAGCTGTGCTGGCAAAAAGTTTTTTCTATTATAGACTAGACCAGGGATAGGCAACCTATGGCACGCCTGCCAAAGGGAGCACACGAGCTGATTTTCAGTGGCACTCACACTGCCCGGGTCCTGGCCACCGGTCCGGGGGTCTCTGCATTTTAATTTAATTTTAAATGTAGCTTCTTAAACATTTTTAAAAACTTATTTACTTTGACATACAACAATAGTTTAGTTATATATTATAGACTTATAGAAAGAGACCTTCTAAAAGTGTTAAAATGTATTACTGGCCCACGAAACCTTCAATTAGAGTGAATAAATGAAGACTCAGCACAGCACTTCTGAAAGGTTGCCGACCCCTGGACTAGACAGTAGGCACTTTTGAAATTCCCATTGTGATGGGTTCCCCCGTGGTTGCCAACTGGAACTGGGGTACAGTTGAGCCCTCTGTTATACCAGCCTGAGCTCCTTCTCACGCTGTGCTGCTGTGACAAGCAGCAGACCACTCCTGGTCCTGCACTTCCACCAGCATCCACACAGGCAGGGAAACACCCTGCTGCAGTCACCTGAGTGCTTTACCTAAGCCGCTCATGGATCAACAATAGAGGCACCAGTCAATTTCCCAGATTCCCAACCCTGCATCCCTACTGGAGTTTAAACCCAGAATTCTACCATCTTGTACTGCACAGGGGTCAGTACGGTGCAAGCTCATTTAAATTAATGCACTCCGCCCCCCCCCCCCCCCTCAGTGTGGGGAAGATATGCAACAGCCTTTGTTAACCGAGCTAAGATTATTCCCAAATTCTTCAATCAAAAACACACTGGTTAAGATAAAACATAAAACAAGTTTATTAATTACAGAAAGATTTTTAAGTGATAGTAAACAGAACAAATCAGGTTACCTAGGAAATTAAACACAGAAAAAAAAATTACCCAGTTTACCCACACCGCTATGTGGAGAGGAATATGCACGAAACCTTTAACTGAGCTGCGATTTTTCCCAAACACTTCACTCATACCACACTGTTTTAGGTAAAAAAAAAAAATGTATAATAGTCTTTTTTAAGTGATTAGAAGTGATAGCAAAGAGATCAAAGTAGATCACCTAACAAATAAAAACACAATCTAAGCCTAATATACTACACAGGATTTGAATCAAGCAGTGTCAATAGTACCATCAGGTTTCCATACATAGGCTAGAAATCTTTTTAGCCTGGGATCAGCACTTTCCCCAGTTCAATCGTTGTTCCTCCAGTGTTGATTTGCAGACGGAGTGAGGACGTTGGGCTCATACCATGTGCAGAAAAGACATTAGGCACATTTGAAAATTCCATCCTGTTTAGATGACCGAATCACGGTGAACACAAGAACAGCAAATGGAAATTAGTTAACTTGCTGCACAAGTGTTTGGACAAATTGTGTTTATGGTTTTTCCCAATATTAGGGGGTAACTGTGGATTTTTCAAAAATATGCTAATTAATCTGGCAGCTTCTGAATATTGTTTACTGCTAAGGGCCAAATTCTTTTCTGGTATAACCCTGTTAGAGTCAATGGGGTTTTATGAGCAGAGAATTTGCCTCTGATCTCTGTGGCCCTCTGAATAGCAATGAATCAAATCAGGGCTGTGTTTTCAAGGATAAATCAGTGGTAAAACTGTGTTGATTGGAGCTGTATTTAAAAACAGTTTCTGGTCTTTTGTGTAGTGTAGACATGGCCATTCTTTCACTCTTAGCTCACACAAATCCTGCTGGGCACTATTTATGTATTTGTATGAAAAAGAATCTGCTTTTAGTCACCACTTCCAAACTAAGGCAAGCCCTGGGTGTTTTGTTTTTCAGATTCCTTTTTCCCGAGGGTGAATCCCTGGATGGTGGCTCTGAGTGTGATCCTGGTGGGTTTGTTTGGTTTCATTGGCCTCACTGTTTATCTGTTTAAAATGAAAGGTAAATATCCGAAGGAGAAATATACTGTAAATAGCTTTTTTCTAATAAATAAATAAGGGCAATTTAGGGATTTAACATGAAAAGAATGTGTGATCTGCTGACCTGGTCTTAAATAAAGAAGAATGGATGTGAATGTATTGATAGAGGTGGGGGCAGAGGTGCAGGGGAGAGTCTGAGACAATAGAACTGAATCGGATCATAGCAGATACATCTCTGTTCTGCTTGGTCCTCCATCTCCCTCTCTTCCCAGTTCTCAGGCAGCTATTGCTTTCTGTCTCTGGTCCCACTTGAGAGAAGGTTCTGCAAAGCCGAGCCTCTCATATTTCACCTCATCTCTCTCTCTTTTTTTGTTTTTTTGTTTTTTTGCTAATAAAGTGTAATGCACCTCGACATTACAGTGATAGGCTGTATAGACATGCCCTTGTCGTAAATCAGTAAAAACCATACCCATGATCATATAACTCAGACACAGCTGTCCATGCCCTGCTGAACTTCATCCATAAAAAATACCAGCCCAATTTCCAAATAAATTGGACTTTTCCCTCCATGCTCCTAATGAGTTTTGTACCTATAGGATGTATCCTTTTAACTCTGTTTCATGAAGCAAGGCAATGAGAATAATTTATATTTATTTCTGTACTTTTCAGAGAAACTTACTGAAGAAGTTGGTAAGTTTCAATTTCCCTTTTTCCACAAATACAATTTTTGACCACAGTCACACAACTGTATATAGATTTGTTGTTTTCTCTGATTTATTTTTACTTCTCTGTGTTTGTCGGGTTGAGGAGGGTTGATGTGTATGTAATAGATTGGACCATTTTAGGGCCTGTTTGGATGCTTCCAGAGACCCATTTCCCCTTAAAAGACCTTCCAAATAGGGGGTTGGATTTACATAGCTACATGTCTGAGGGGTGTAAGTTTTCAGCACAGATAAGCCCTCAGTCTCGGAGTCTTTCAAAAGAATCTACAGAGGTCTGGCTTGTTCAGGAAGGTGTGATGAAGTGGGAATTTTCTGCAATATTTTTATGAAACCTGTGTGTACCTCAGTTTCTGCTATATGGGCATTGTTACCCAATGGGGGAAAAGGACAGTTTGCTCTCTGGGCAGGCTAGGCGACATAAGTATGGGTGTTGCTTAGCTGTCTGGACCTTAGTCCCCATATCAATGGAGACAGAGGTGAAAGTGGGCCGATGTGGGGCAGTGCGGTGCTCTGGTAAGAGCCGGCTGTCGGACCGCACACAGCTGACTTCCCCTCCTCCCCCCTGTCAGCTGATGGAGGAGAGGAGCAAAAGGGGCAGCTGCCCCAGGCTCCGGCTTTGGGGGCCCCCACGGGGCTCAGGGCACCCCAGGAGATTAGCAGGGGTGGGGACCTGGTGCCTGTTGGTGCCTGCTTCTTTGTGGAAGGGACAGGGCAGCCCATTAGGGTTTGGAATTTTTCCAACAAAGGTCGTAGTTTCCCCTCCCCAGCCCCACGGAATACCCTAAGTAAGTTGTCTTCCTCCAAGTGGCTCTGTTGCAAGAATCCGCTCCCCTGAGTTCCAGCAGCCTTCCTCCTGGTTGCTGCCCCCCCCTTTGACAACCTCTCTCTTTGAAGATCATTTCTTCCAAGTGGAGCAGGCCCTGTAGGAATGAGGTCACTTGAGCCCAGAGGAGTTATTGTCTCTTCCTGACTGGGAAGGGGCTGTGCCCCAGGACAGGGTGTGTTACCCCAAAGTTTATAAAACTAGATTAAGTCTAAACTAGATAAACTTAACACCAAAATGTTATTGGGGGTGTGTTTGTGGGGAAGCAATAGAAAAAAGGAATTTGAATACAAATAATCACCCAGCCTTAACTTTGTATTGATGATAAAGAGAAATAACATATAAGGGAAAGAAAGCTCATAAAAATTTTTGGTATCTATTTCTGTTTATGTTTTAGTGAAATGAGATCTAGAAATTGGTCAGTGTTTGTACACAATTGGATCCCCCTGTAGAAGTGTCATAGAGTCATTGGTGGGTTAGGTGGCCGAGTGGTTAACACACTTAGTGCCCCCTCACAGTGGGCAAGTCTTTCAGTTCTGGCCCTCTTTTAATCAGAGGGGCAGGAAGGTGGGTTTGTTTAGTCTGGAGAAGAGAGGACTGAGGTGGGACATAACAGTTTTCAAGTATATGAAAAATTGTTACAAGAAGGTGGGAGGTAAATTATCATTAACCGCTGAGGATAGGACAAGAAGCAAGGGGCTTAAATTGCATTGAGGGAGGTTTAGGCTGGACATTGGTAAGTTTTTCCTAACAGGCAGATGTGGAGATTAATGGAAGGAGGAGGCACATGTCAGAACCCTAGGGGGGGCTCACGTTAGGGCCCTAGCGGGACTCTGGGTGATTGCTACCTCCCACCACCCAACACAGATGTAATGAGGTTGAGTAGTGTCCGCAAAAGAGAACTAAACAACTAATTATTCCTCAAGAAAGGTTTTTAATGACTTACGACTATAAAGGCAACACAGGCAGAATAAGAAAAACAGAATTTAAAGACCAGCACTGAGTGAGGATTAATACAAATGGCAAGTTATTCTGGAGGCAAGCACACGTACAAGTAATATTATGCATTAACTATTAATTCCTATAAGAACATATATAAAAGGCAAATAATATTGGAAATAGTTACAAGCACATGCAACGCTACTAATTTTGATTGCCTAGCAACCTTGCATGTACTGTAACCACATCCAACAAACACACTTTTACATGCGATACTAATACATTGATTAAGCATATTTTACTAACCTTAACCTATCTATAACTTTATCTAACAACTTATAAACTTTTATTGCCCTTTATGATAACTTGATGATAACTTATACTGAAGACAGGCACAGCAACTTGCAAAGCCACTATGATTTATAAACTACTAACTTTACCAATGCTATACCCGTTTCCAGCAAGGCACAAAGCATATATAGTAACTATATATATTGATTAACTATTGACTACTACTATTTTTAAACAACTTAAACTTAACCTATAGTATTAATACAGATTTAAGATTAACTAGCTCGAGCATAACCAGACCTTTTTAGTTTAAAATCTTACCCTGCCTTTGTCCAAAGATACATTACCTTTAGTTGACCATTTCCTGCACTGGCCAGGCACAGATAGTCAGTGAAGTGCAAGTCCCTTTGTTTCAGGGGGTGTATGTGAGCCTGACAAAGAGCGATTTCTTTTAGGTCCACACACACACACACACACACACACACACACACACACACACACACACACACACACACACACACACACACACACACACACACACACACACACACACACACACACACACACTTGCGTCTCTGCATCTTATTTATACGGTATTTGCTGGCCGTGTTTCAAAACAGGTCAACCAATCAAGTTGGCCAAATGTTCTAGGGTGGCATTTGCGGTTGTTTTGAACTCATGAACTGTGCATCTGTGCTCATCTCATCTTTTTTTATGCAGCTAATTGGGGGCAATTTTCTAGACTCAAAAATGCTCGAATCAGCTTAAAGAGATATTTGGTTGCAGAGCATAGTAACCACAAGTCTGTATCTACCTTTACAGAGTTTCCTCTTCAGTCTATAAAGCTTCCTAGATAGATTATGCTTATGCTTGCAGGATTCTACCGTACTCGCTTCTTACAACTTCCAGAAGGTTGAGGCCTAACAGTACTTGACAAGACTTATACACATTAATCACAGCAGAGTAGGTAATAAATGAAATGGAATAAAGGAGGATGTAGAATCTCCTTCATTGGATTTTTTTAAGAGCAGGTTAGACAAACACCTGTCACGGTAATCTAGAATAGATAATACTTAGTCCTGCCACAAGTGCGGAGGATTAGACTTTAAGGCTAATGATTCTATGAATCTAATAGAATCACGGAGTTTAAGA
Source organism: Chrysemys picta bellii (assembly GCF_011386835.1). Lineage (NCBI taxonomy): Eukaryota > Metazoa > Chordata > Testudines > Emydidae > Chrysemys > Chrysemys picta. The sequence goes on along the minus strand of NC_088802.1, from coordinate 12,116,731 downwards.
CCAGAAGGAATGACTGGATCATCTAGTGTGACATCCTTAAGAGGAGGTTGAATAGAAATAATACTCTCCCAGCTGTAATTGTATTGATGATAAAGGGAAATTAAACATACGACAAGAGAAACTCCTAACAAACAATATGTGTATTTCTGTTTAATTTTTAGGCAAAAGAGATACAGAAATTGGTAAGTGTCATTATCCTTCCTCTGACAAGAAAATTTTAATACCAGATTGAATCCTCATGTGGGAGCTTGTTTAATTGTGGTGGATGTGTTTTGCTTTTAAATTTAAGTTTTAAAATTGTTGCAATAGAGAACCTTTTTCATTTGTTTGCTTCATGCTTTTGATTATAGTTATTATCATTCTTTTCATGGTGTGTGGAGGGTTTTTTAATGAAACTTCATGAATTGTGGAGAAAGACTAAACTGGATGAATTTCACACTAAAAGCTAATTTGAAAAATTGATAAGCAATATAATAATAGAATCACAGAGTTTAAGATCAGAAAGAATGACTGGCTCCTCTTGTCCAGTGTTCCAAAAGCTGTGGGGTGTGCCCTGCTAGGAGTGCACGAAGGAATGTTAGGGGGAGGGGGTACATGGCAGGGCCCTTGCGAGCTGCCATGGGGCATGGGGAGGTACTGCCACCCAGCTCCTCTCTGCCCCAACTCCAGCTCCAATCCCATCCCAGCTTCGCTCGGTCCCCTGCTCCACCCCCAGCCCAGGTCTGGCTCCCAGCTGCAGCTCCACTCCACCCCCTGCTCTTCCCCAGCCTCTGCTCCACTTTTCCCCCAGCTCCCACCCCAATTGCAGCTCCACTCCCCCGCCTGCCCTGCCTCCACCCCAACTCTGCCCTCAATCCCTCGCCACCCCCAGCCCAGTTCCTCCCTTATCTCCAGCTCTGCTTTCAGCCCAAGATCCTGGACTCAGCCAACTGTTGTGTAATGGAGCAGGGAGGGGGGCCTGAGACAGACTCCATTACTGGTAAGTGGGGGTGTGACAGGAAAAGTTTGGGCACCACTGGTCTAGTCTGATCTCCGTAAGAGGAGTTTGAATAGAAATAATCTCTCAGTCTTAACTGTCATATTGATGATAAAGAGGAGTTTCCCTTTTCTTGTTTTATTTCTAACAAACAATCTGGGTATTTCTGTTTAATTTTTAGGCAAACGAGATATAGAAATTGGTAAGTGTCATTCTCCATCCTCTGAAAAGGATTTTTTTTTGTTTTGTAATTGGATCTTCATGTGGCAGTTTGTTTAAATATTGTGGAGTTCGCTGTAAAATTTAACTTCTACGATTTTGTTGTAATATGAAACCTTTTTTTTTTGTTTGCTTGCTTTTTATTATTCTTTTGTGGAAGGGTTAGTGTAATTGTATAAAATGTGGGGAACCACTAAAGTGGAGAGATTTCATACCAAAAGCTAATTTGAAAAACTGATATGCAATAGAGTCACAGAGTTTAAGATCAGAAGGGACCACTGGATCCCTTTGTCTGATGTCCTGAAGAAGATGTTGATTTCTCTCAGCCTTTTCTGTCATATTGATGATAAAGAGAAATAAAACATAAGAAAAGGGAAATGCCTAAAAAATACCATTTATTTCTCTTTCATTTTCAGAGAAACAAGATAACGAGATAAGTAAGTATCATTATTCTTCCTCTGAAAAGAAACTTTTTGTACCAGTTTGGAGTCTCATGTGGCTGTTTGTTTAATGGTAATGGGGTTGTTTGCTTTTACATTTAATTTTTAAAATTGTTGCAATAGGTAACATTTGTAGTTTGTTTGTTTGCTTTTTTATTACTATTATTATCATCATCATCATCATCATTCTTTGAGGGTTTGTTTGTTAATGTAACTTTATAAAATGTGGGGAAAGACTAAACTGGATGAATTTCACACTGAAAGCTAATTTGAAAAATTGATAAGCAATACAGTAGTAGAGTAGGTAATGGGCAAAAAAATATGGCCCAGGAGGAATTGTGCGAAGGCACTGGTGGACTATCAGCACCTGACATGATTATCTTCCCTCCACACTGCAAAGTGGGCATGTAACCAACCTGAATTAAAGTGCTACCTGGGCTATAGCCTATACCCAAAGTCTTGCCAGCTAACCTGGGTGCAAAGCACCACCAAACTTGAGTCAGATTTTTTGTGCTTGCGCATTAAACAGGTTGGGGCAACAGCCAGATAAGATCCTGAGCTAACTCTGCAGTGAAGATCCACCCTGGGAGAGAAACACTCATGCAGTCCAGTGGAGATGATGATGAACTTATAACTTTCTTTTTCCCTCAGTGTATTAGTTTGTACAATATTGAATCATGCAATACATGTTCAGATCTGCTCTCCTCTCTAATTATATGGCTGGTTTTAGGGTGGAGAAGATCCGTGGCACCTATAGAAGAAGGTAATTAAAGATTATATTTTATCAATGTCCAAATATTTGTTCCGATGAGGCAATGTGCCTCTTTTTCTTTGTATTTGGGAGTAGAGGAGATAGTTCAGGGCAGACCTTCCCAGCACCCTTCATTTCACGGCACATCACAAGATGAAGTGGGGTTTGTGCCTATGTCCTACCACACCATAATGAATCTATAGCATATTGCATCTACTCTTCCAGCCTCTTCACTGCCCGCATGTGCACTGCACCCTGAAGAGATGTGTGATAGCAGCTGCCACCCAATGCACAGAACCAGTGGGACATGCACCTCCACAGCCACTTCTCCAGGGGGAGTTTGTTCTATCTCCCTGTGCTGATGTCCAATCTCCAGTGTCCCTTTGTTTCTTCCTTCATCTTTTCCCCTGTGAAGAAAGCCAGGAGCTCTGCAGTCACCCCACACTGACGGGGTGAGCAGGGACTGTGTCTGTGTGAGACTCTTGCTCCTGTCTCAAGCAGAGGAACAGAGCCTTGATCACAGACAGGGGCTCCCCTGGCTCCATTATACATATCTGGGAAGCTCCTGTGATCAGCACTGTGAGCTTGTCTGTTTTCTCCTCTCTCCATCCACCATGACCCCAGCATAGTCTTGTCTCTGGTAAACAGCACGTCACTTTAGTCTCCCCATCACTAGCATGACCCTCTCTCTTTCCACCAGCCACCTATTCTGTACCTCCTCCCTAGTGGCGGATCTGCCACTGGGACAATGGGGCCTGTGCCCAGGGGCTCTGGAAAAATGGGCGTCTCTGTGCCCCAACCCGCTCTGCCTGCCCAGTGCTCCTGCCAGAGAGTGGGGTCAGGGCTCGGGGGCTTGCCCCACTCCCCCATCCGCCCAGAACTCCAGCCATGGAATGGCATCAGGGTGCGGGGTAATTCCCCAGCAGGAGTGTGGGGAGGGGGGAGGTCTGCAGGCAGAAGGGGTGGGGAGGGGCCCTCACTTGCTGTGGCCCATGGCCCCACAAAACCTTAATCTGTCCTGGCTCCCCTCACACTCGTAGCTTCCACCATGAACCCGCTTCCTTTGATTAGCCCCTCAGTCCCTGCCCCAGGATAATGTACTTTGTGCTGCGACTGCTGCTCAGCAGTGACATTCTGGGCAGGTTCAATCGTGGTACCATTTGGCCTGTTGCTGTCCCAGCTGTGACATTTCAGAGCAGGCCGGGTGTGGTGGGGAGGCTCCATAGCAAAGTCCAGCACAGGGGCAGCTGGGCCACAGTGAGATTTAAGGTGGGAGGGGGAGGGGAGCTCTGTCAATGTTCACTGAATTTTACCATCTGCTGGGGCTCCCAGAGTCTCTAGTCCCCTTCCCGGGGAGAGGTGGGGGCAGGAGGGGAAAGATTCTGAGTCCCAAGCCTGGCCCACCTGCTACTTTCACCCTGTCACTGACCCATCTCTGCCAGTGAGTGACTCTCCCCAGCTCTGTGCTGAGATCTCAGAGCTGACGGGTAAATCCTGGAGGAAGGAGATTCTCTGGTTCACTCTCCAGCTGGGGCAGATTCTGTCACTAACACCATCAAACCCTCCCCCAGGGCTGAGCTCTGCCCCTCATGCTCTGACTCTCTCTCCCCGCAGCAAATGTGACTCTGGATCCAGACACGGCTCATCCCGAACTCGTCCTGTCTGAGGATCGGAAAACTGTGAGATGGGAAAACAAATGGCAGGATCTGCCCAACAACCCTGAGAGATTTAACTGTTGGGAATGTGTGCTGGGCTGTGAGGGATTCACCTCGGGGCGACATTGCTGGGAGGTGGAGGTGGGGGATGGGCGATACTGGGCTGTGGGGGTGGCCAGAGAGTCTGTGGGGAGGAAGGGACAGATCAGCCATAGCCCAGAGGGGGGGATCTGGGCTGTGGAGTGGTGCCGGGGTCAGTTCCGGGCTCTCACCTCCCCTGAGACCCCCCTGCCCCTGAACCGGGCCCCCAGCAGGATCCGGGTTTGTCTGGACTGTGACCGGGGGCAGGTGACATTTATCGATGCTGGTGACGAGGCCCCGATCTTCACTTTCCCACCGGGCTCCGTCCCTGGGGAGAGAATCCGACCCTGGCTCTGGGTGTGGAGATCTCCGCTCAGACTGTGTCCCTGAGAGACACAGCAGAGGGAGGAACCAGAAATCAGCCTCTCTAGCCTCTCACACCCCAGTCTCTATGACCTTGGAGGACTCCCGTCTACCCAGCCCCTGGCTCCTCATCTCTATCACCTGTGGAAGCCCCTCCCCTTCCCTTCAGCCCCAGGCATGGGAGGAGGAGGGGGAAGAACCCCTGGGGCTACAGGAGGAGCAGAAGGGCCCAGAGGGGCATAGATGGGGGCTGGGCAGGGGGCAGAACTAACAGCCAGGCAGGGGACAGGCAGACGTGGGGGTGGCAGGGACACAGAATGAATCAATCAGGGTTTGGGGGGTTGGGGAGAAGCAGCAGCTGGGAGCGTTTTGTACAGATCTGTGGGATTAGATCTCATGGGGTCTCTCAGCCAGAGCTCCTGCTACAGGGGCCAAAGTCACTTCAGGACAACTGGTAACACTGTAATGGTCAAACACACACACAGGATGGGGGATGGGTAAGAGGTGCAGATTGATGGAAACACCATGTTACTGAAAGTGAGACTGTATCTCATTAATTCTCTATATTATTTCCTGGCCATTGCTGCTATTTTAGTGCCATTAAGAAAACTGTTCTCAGTAGCTGGGGAATCTCCTTGCCATGCTGTGGTTATTAAGGCTCCTTCTCAGCTCTGTTTACTTAGCACCTCTAGTTACTTACTGTAAATAAAACATTACAACCAATTGTTCGTGTTTGTTCCACTTTACTGTCCCAGCTGCAGGTGTTGGGAGCAGAGTCCTGGGATTTCCTTTGTGACTTGGTTGTGTCCCCCCAGCCTCCACAGAAAATATTGCGCCCCTAGGAGGAGAGTTTGGGTTTTACTGTGATGTGTCACTCACCAGGCTGTGCTCTGTCTCTGTCTCTGTCCTGTGCACACCCATGTCAATCAGGAATTGCTCAGCTGTGCTCTGCGGAGAGGAGACTGGCTGCACAGGGGGCAATCCATGACTTGGTGTTGCAATGCTGAGCATCACAGGGCTTAATTTGTAGGTGTTAGCCAAATGGGCTCGTTTCCCCCTGGAGCTGCCCAATTACCCCAAGGAGGCACGGGAGTCTAGAAGACGGCTTCAAGTTCTTTATTGATCAGTCAGCTGAGCGGGTGTCCCCCTCGACTCATGCCAGAGGGAGGAACACACCCTACAAGCGTAGAGCAAGCCTTTTTATATCCAGTAACAAATGACTTAACGTGCATACATTCTGCTGACCTAAGGAATTTTTAAATTCCCTTCTAGGGGTATATAGGATACATCTGGTGGGGCCCCCTTGATTGATTGCTTTTCCAGGGGTAAGGGTAATGGGATACATCTGCTGGGCCTCCTTGCTGTTGGGCCTCTTTGATTGGTTGTCTTGCTATACATTTATATACGGGAAATGGAGCTGTGGCCTTGGGGAATAGCGAGTATTTGGCCTTTGTTCTAACAGTAGGCAACTAAAAAATCATCGTCTGCAACTCTGCCAAAGCTGAATGAGGGGCCTAAACTCCCTAGACAATGCATGGGCATCACAGGCACCTTACAGAGCAATTCACAAAAGCCAGCTCACTAGGCGGGAAACCATCTAAGCTAGCCAAGAGGCGACGAGGGGGGAGGGGTGTCCTAATCCCTGCCCCCTCTCACAGACAGGTGCCTAAATGAGGGCTGCAGAGGGGCATCTATGTCTGCTTAGCAACCCACAGACGGGAACCCAGCGCCTGATGTCAGGTGGCTCAGGTGCCTAAGGCATTTCTTGGTGGAATGAGGTAGGCACCTGCCTCGCTCCACAGGAGGGTGGGAGAGAAGGAGGGGGTGGGTTTGGTGCTATCACCTGCCTTATAACATTTAGCCCCTCGGTGAGAGCACTCAGCTGGCACATGAGAGACCCATGTTCAGCTCTCTTCAAGCTGTGTACAGCAGCTCACAAACGTGAGTACCAACCTCAGGCAAACAGTTATAAACCAGGGCACAGACCTCCCACCGGTTGTGTGTCCTGTATTTAGATTTCACCTCCTAGGTATCAAGTGCGAACACTCAAGCACTAGAACAGCCTGAACATGGAGTCACAGACAGTCCCCTTGGGTTCTCCGGTCTATCTCGCTGCTTTTCTGCCTCCTCCCCTGCTGCATCTCCCTGCTCCCCCTGCCGGGGCTGCCACGTTCCCAGCAGCAGAGCGGGGGCAGCTACTAGAGACAGAGCTGGATTAAGGTTATGAGGGACCTAAGGCTAATGTGAGGGAAGGGCCTAAGTAGGAATTACATATTGCAAACAAATCATGTCATCAAACATTTCTCTACATACATATTTACATATTATTTATGTAAAATTAATAAATTTATTCTACTCTGAGTACACTCAATTCTTCAAACAGACACTTCTGAGTAAGAGGTGGCCCGCGGGATGCTCTGCTGTCTTTCTCTTAGGCCTCCTTCCTCCGAGGTCAGGGGTGGGCAAAGCTTTTGGCCTGAGGGCCACATCGGGGTTCAGAAATGGTATGGAGGGCCGGTTGGGGCCAGGCCCTCGCCCACTATCCGATCCCCCCTGCTTCCTGCCCCCCTGTACCCCTGCCCCATCCAACCCCTCTGCTCCCTGTCCCCTGACCACCCCCCCAGGACACCCACCCCATCCAACCACCCCTGCTCCCAGTCCCCTAACTGCCGCCCCCGACCAATGCCCCCTATGCAACCCCCTGTTCCCAGCCCACTGACTGCCCCGACCCATATCCACACCCCCACCCACTGACCACCCCCCCAGAGCTCCCTGCCCCCATCCGACCCCCCTGCTCCCCTTCCCATTAGTGTGCTGTCCAGCCAGAGCCAGCCATGCCACGCAGCCCAGACCACCGGGGCAGGCTGGCAGCTCTGCACCATGCTGCCTGGCAGGAGCTCGCAGCCCAGGGCATTTTCTGGTAGCGCGGCGAGCTGAGGCTGTGGGGGAGGGGGAAACACCTCTGCAACATTCCCCATCCTGCTCACTTCTTTCAACCTTGCGCTTCTACCCTCAGCGCTCCGAATGGCCCAGTGCAAAGCCCAGCCCTGCTGCAGGTGTTTCCCCCAAGCTATGGATGTGGCCATGGAATCCAACTTCTTATAATGCATTGTTAACTATCCACTAATTTTATATGTATCCCATACATATATGTATACATAATGTTTACACCTTTTTTTCTAAACCCACAAACCTGCCTGGCCCGCCTCACTGCCTGCCATCTCACACAGCTTGCATGGCTCTGCATTATTGTCATGAGCGTTTGCACCCAAAGGTGCATGCTCCTTTACTATTTGCAGATCAGCAAACCTACATGTGGGGTGTGACATTATCCTCTACATTCTTTATGAAAATATGCTTATGATATGAATATAACATAGTTAATATATACTTTATGCAAGATGGCTGATGTGGGGTATCATTGCAAAACTTAAGACCTATTGACTGTGTATATCCAACCTGTATGCATGTAACGTTTGTATCTGAGGCTAGAAATATTGACCATGTCTCTGTATTTCAAACGTGCTCTGCTGGATGAGGCCAGACAATGTTAATGGCTTACTGAAGGAATGCACAAAGACATAAAGATTACCCCAGGAACTGTGCCTCTGAACGATAGTGCTCTACAATGGGGACTACTTGACCAAGATCAGATACCTCTACACAGTCGGTGCTGTTTGACCCAGGTCACAGCACAAGAGCCTTCCAGAAATTGGGGGGAAGAAAGAAAAGGTGGACAATGACAGCCTACAAGAACAACCGGCTCAATGGCAGCCTCTGCCTGCAGCCTGGCTCCTGCCCCGCCCCTTTCCCCAGCGTGCTACGTTCCCTCCCCACCACTGCCGCCGCTGCCGATCAGCTGAATCAGCTGCTAGGAGGGGGGAGGGGGAGCCGCAGCATGCTGCTCTGCGGGGGAGGAGGAGAAGAAGAGGCGGGGATGAGGCCTTCCCCCGCCTCTTTCCCCAGCGTGCTATGTCCTGTTCCCCCTGCCCCCGGGCTGGTCAGTTGGATCAGCCTTGCAGGCAGGAGGGGGGCAAGGAGGAGCGAGCTGCAGCACGCCATTCCATGGAGGAGGAGAAGACGAGGCGGGGTGAGGCCTTGGGGAAGGGGCTGGAACTGGGGCATACCCCCTCCAGCCCCCTGCGTGAGCACCACCATGACCCCAGCCCACCCCCCCAGCCCCCTGCCCACCCTAACCCCTGCACCCCCCCACTCCCCTGAGCCCCTGGCCCTGTCCTGACCCTACACTCCCCTCACACCTCCTCAGCACCCCCTCACACACACCCAGCCCCCTTCCCTGATCCTTGCACCCCGCACACCTCCCCAGCCCCCTGCATCTCCCTCACACCTCCCAAGTCCCCTGCACCCCGCTCTCACCCCCTCACACACCCCCAGCCGCCAGCGCTGACCCCTGCGCCCCTACACCTCCCTCACACTCCCCAGCCCCTGCCCTGAAACCTGCACCCCCACACACACACACCCAGGCCCCTGCCCTGACTCCTGCACCCCACCACATCCCGACCCCCATCCTGAGAACCAAACTGAGCTGCCCCAGGTAAGCGCTCCACACCCCAACCTCCTGCCCCAACCCTGAGCTCCCTCCCTCACCCTAGCTCCTGGCCAGACCCCGCACCTGAACATATTTTTACAATATTTGGAAAGATCATTAAGTGGTCCGTTGAGATTCTCTATGATTTTCAAGTGGTCTGTGGAAAAATAAGTTAGACTACAAGAACAATCAAGGTACCTCACTTTATTTTCATTTACTTGCTATTACTTATGGGAGGAAGATGAAGAAAAAAGAATGAAAAATGGGGGCAAGGGGGGATAAGAGAGAATGTTCTTTTTCTTGACTGGGTCCCAAGGAGGAGCCCCAAAAATGAAGCTGAGCACAGGGCTGGGGGGCCCCTCTAACTCTAAATCCACCACTGGCTGTCACGTCACCTGGGCTGGGGATACTGTCAGGGCCAGTGTAACCACTAGGCGAATTAGGCGACCGCTTAGGGTGCCAAGATTTGGGGGTGCCAAAAAGCGATGCCCAAAACTTTTTTTTTACACTACAGTGGAGTCACATCTTACACGGGGGTTAGGTTCTAAAGTCACCGCGTAAGAGAAAAATTGCGTATAGTGAAAATTACCATAAAGTACAGTATACACTAGAACAGGGTCCTCAACCTACGGCACGCATGCCAAAGGTGGCACGCGAGCTGATTTGTTTTTAATGGCAGCCTGCGGGTCCTGCCTGCCGCTGAGCCTGCTGCTGACCTGGGGTTCTGTTCACTCAGCTGGCAGTGGGCTGAGCAGGGCCAGCAGTGGGCCGGCTCCTTCCAGCCAGGGTCCCAACCGCCAGCCCCTCTCAGGCCGCTGTCAGTCTGGGGTTCTGGCTGCCAGGAGGCTGAACGGATCCGGCGGCCAGGACCCCCACTGGCAGCAGGCTGAGCAGGGCCGGCGGCTGGGACCCCGGCTGGCAGGAGCCAGTGGATGGAACCCCAGACCGGCAGCGAGCTGAGCAGCTCAGCCCACTGCCAGTCTGGGGTCCCAGCTGCCGGCCCTGCTCAGCCCGCTGACGATCTGGGGTTCCAGCTGCCGGCCCCTAGCCAGCCAGGGTCTCGGCCACGGGCCCTGCTCAGCTTCCTGCAGGCCTGGGTGAACGGCAGGAGGCTGAGCGGAGTCGCCGGCTGGGACCCTGGCTGGCAGCTGAGTGAACGGAACCCCAGGCCGGCAGCAGGCTCAGCGGTGGCCGGGACCCGCAGGCTGCCATTAAAAAAAAAAAAATCAGCTTGCGTGCCATCTTTGGCGTGTGTGCCGTAGGTTGAGGACCCCTGTTCTAGTGTGTACTGTACTTTATGGTAATTTTCACTATACGCAATTTTCCTCTTATGCGCTGACCTTAGAACCTAACCCCCGCGTAAGATGCGACTCCACTGTATTCATTTTTGAACATTTATAGTAAGCGATGCTCCAGAGGGGAGGGGAGGCACAAGGTGGAAGTTTCGCCTAGGGTGCAAAATATCCTTGCACCCGCCCTGGATACTGTGTCAGCTGATCCCCACAGTCTCCAACCTACCTGGGCAGTACAGCAGACATGGCCCTGCCCACTAGCTCCTCTCCACTCCCTAGCCCACCCACCACTTGCCCCCCCCCTTAAGGCTTAGCCCTCTTACTTTTAAAAATGATTGCTTGCCCCTCTCCCCACCTCAGGCTTTTCTGGCAGCCCTGTTGCCAGGTATCCAGTTATAGACTGGAAACTCCTGTAGAAAATGGGACCTGAGAGTCCTGTTAGCAGTGCTGACTAGAAACTAAATGTCCGGTTATAGGAGTAACCACATTAGCTTCCACTCCTCCCACTCCCAACACCCACCCCAGAGGGCTGGAAGAGAACCTGTCCTGCTGCTGCAGGAGGAGGGGCAGCTCAGTGCAGGGAGAGACAAAGAGAATGGGCTAGAACCAGGTAGGTACCTGCTTAGGGTGACCAGATCGCAAGAGTGAAATATTAGGACACATCGGGCGAGCGGAGTGGGGGGAGGAGAGACAATGACAGACACAGGTGCACAGAGCCATGAGAGGGGCCCTAGGAAGCTACCAAATACAAAATTATACCTGAATATCGGGACAATGGTGTCCTAATTGTACATCAAGCAGATGCTGCCAGGTGCAATCCCTGCTTGCTAATGTGGGTAAGTGAACTGGGCAGCAGCCTAGCAGTGCTCAGCCCCAGCCTGCCCTGTGTAGAATCAGCATGTGCAGAGGCAGGTGCCTCCTTTCCTTGGCTCTGCCATGAGCAAGGTGGACCAGTCTGCACACACTCTGCTGGGGAGGAGGATGCAGCCTCTGACACTTACCTCAGGGACCTGCCAGCCACTTCCCGGGAGCCACCTCAAGTAAGCACTGCCGGGAGTGGTGCTACAGCTACACAGCTGCAGCTCTGCTGCTGCAGCCCCATAGTGTAGACACTTTCTACGTCAATGGAAGGGGGCTTTCCATCACTCTAGTAAACCACCTCCCAGTGTGGTGGCAGCTAGGCTACTGGAAACATTCTTCTGTCGACCTAGCCAGGGTCTACACCAGGATCTAGGTTGGCTTAATTACAGCGCTGTGTGGTGTGAAAAATTCACACCTCTAAGAGATCTAAGTCAAACTAAATTTTAAATGTAGACCAGGGCTGTGCCAGAGAAAAGAACATAAGAATGACCATACTGGGTCAGACCAAAGGTCCGTCTAGCCCAGTATCCTGTCTTCCAACAGTGGCCAATGCCAGGTGCTTCAGAGGGAATGAATAGAACAGGTGGGAGTTAAGTGCCTAAATACCTTTGAGGATCTGGGCCTTAGGGAACTGATGCGCAGAGAGCCTATCTGTAAAATGGGGATATTAGCACTTCCCTGCCTCAGAGGGGAGTTGTGAGGATAAATATGTTAAAGATTGTGGAGAAAGTCCAGAGAAGAGCAAAAAAATGATTAAAGGTCTAGAAAACATGACCTAAGAGGGAAGATTGAAAACAATGGGCTTGTTTAGTCTGGAGAAGAGAAGACTGAGAGGGGACATGATAACAGTTTTCAAGTACATAAAACATTGTTACAAGGAGGAGGGAGAAGAATTGTTCTTCTTAACCTCTGAGGAGAGGACAAGAAGCAATGGGCTTAAATTGCAGCCAGGGCGGTTTAGGTTGGGCATTAGGAAAAACTTCCTAACTGTCAGAGTGGTTAAGCACTGGAATAAATTGCCTAGGGAGGTTGTGGAATCTCCATCACTGGGGATTTTTAAGAGCAGGTTGGACAAACACCTGTCAGGGATGGTCTAGATAATACTTAGTCCTGCCTTGAGTTCAGGCGACTGGACTAGATGACCTCTCGAGCTCCCTTCCAGTTCTATGATTGTGAGGTGCACAGATACCACAGTAATGACGGTCATAAAAATACCCATGACAGTTTACCAAATTCCAACAGGGAGCATTAATAAGTCTGTAAATCAAATTTACCATATTTTTTCCATGTGTGAGCACAATAAAGTGTTATAGTTGAAATAAACTGAAAGAAAACAAAGGAGCAGAGATTACAACCTATCTAGATTGTCATCTATTGCAACAAACATGGGCAGACATTCCAGTGTCTGAGATATGCACAAATATTAGATAAACTTTCTTCTTTAGCAGTGTAATAAAGCCCCATGTCTGCCTCTGTCAGTGTGTAAATTATGGGCCATCTCCAGGCGTCATTATATGCAGGGAACACCCATTGAATTCAATGAGAATTTTGCATGTGAGTTCACCCCTTAATATAAAGATAAACCCAAATCTGTTGCAGTGCAGACAGGGAGAAAGGCAAGTGGCTTGGTGCTGGTCTCCCCTCCCCGAGCCCGCCCCGCTCCCTTCTCCGCAGCTTCGCCCCGAACCCTCGCTGGGAGTCCTCGCCTTTGGCCGCCAGGTTTCACACCTGCTTGGCCAGGAACCCCCCCAGAGGGACCTGCCAGGGGGCCAGGTGAGTCCCAGCAGTGCTTATCTGCTGGAGCGGCTCCCAGGAAGCATCCAGCAGGCAGGTCCCTCCCTCTGGCTCCTAGAGTCGCGTCACGTCACTCGTGCGGGTCGGGTCGAGGGGGGCAGGGGCGGGGGGGCTCTCTGCCCGGCGCCCACTGCCAGCGTCTACAAGCCCCGCCCCGCTGCAGCATGCAGCGGAGCGCAGACCTCCTCACCGCCTCTGTGTGCCTGGCGCAGGGCTGTATTCTGCAGGTTCCTGCTGGCCAGCGGGCTGGAGCCGCCGCACCGGGAGCTCAGCTGCGCTGCCCCAGGGCCCCCCAGGAGGAGAGGTGATGGTGCCAGTGGCGCCAGCTTGCCACGGTCCCCCCGATATCAGGACAAAGTGCGTCCCAACCAATGTAAGGTCGGGACGCGGGACAAATCCCCTAAAATCGGGACTCTCACGATAAAATTGGGTCGTCTGGTCACCCTATACCCGCTCTATGTGGGCAGGGGCAGGGGAGATCCTGTTTACCCCCTCCCCAGTCGTGCTGTGCTTGCAGATTACCCCTGACCCCTCCCTTGCTCCAGAGACCAACCCTAGCTCCTGCCCCCACTGTGCTTTTACCCCCTGCCCCTTTTACAATTATTCCCAAGGGGAGCCCACAAATATGTTTGGTGCCGGGCCCACAAAAAGTTAATCCGGCCCTGGTCCTACTTTGCTAAAAAAGGCCATCTGATGTAGCTAATTCAAGCAGAGAGCAGTCTCACATCCCTATGGTGTGAGAAACTGCGATCTGTAGGAATTAGCGTCATCCAATTGCAGTGTTACAGGTAGCACAGCCCTACAGATTGCAATTTCTTACACGTGTGTGTGTGAAAATGCTATCTGTAGGATCGGTCTATCTTGCCTTTAGTAAAGCTTCTGATACTGTCTCCCATGACCTTCTCATAAACAAACTATGGAAATGCAACCTAGATGGAGCTAAAATAAGATGGGTGCAAACAGGGCCGGCTCTAGGTTTTTTGCTGCCCCAAGCAAAAAAAATTTTGGCTGCCCCCGCCCCCACCCCCCACTGCACCCTCCTGCCACCCCAGCCCTGGGTCACTGGTAACTCGCTCCCAGGGTGGGTCATTCAGCAGGAATTTTGGATGTGCACAGAACACAGACAGGATTGGTTCCCATACGGTTACAGAACTGCAGTAAAGTGGAAAAATTTTCAGCTTGTGTGATTGAAGGCTATCTGGATGCATATTATAAGATTGTCCTACATAAATGAGGAAAAGTTGAGGTGCCTTTATTATTCTTTTGTTCCATTCTTTGTTTCTATGGGGAATTTACCAATGCGATATCACTGTCTTCCTTTTAAACAAATAAAACTAAAACTTAAAAAATAAGCAATGGCTGTTGAAAATAGCAATTCCAGTCCTAATAACCACTGGGAAGCATTTCTTGCTCAATTTATTCTACTTTTTCTACAGCAAGTTACAGTGGATCAGTATATTTGATTTGGGAGAAATGAAGTAACAGCTGCCCAAATTGAGCTTGATCACTCCTGAATTTTGAGGTGTTCAAATCTGGAAGGCAGGTGCTAGATTCCCTTTCTCAATATTAGCTAAATCTGGAAAAGAAAAGTCAATTTCTGCTTCCATGGCTCAGAAGTGTAAATCCTCCTACGTGCCTGGTACTGTATTTAAAGCTGCCCAGTCTAGCAGAGCCTCCCCTCCCTTACTTTTCATTTTAAATTCTAGTGGGATCCACGTATCTGCCTTGCTAGGCTTCAGATAGAGAGATGCAATGTCCATTTAGTCCACCCAATTCTTTCTTTGGGGGAGAGCCCAGGGCTGGGGCAGCAGGACATGCGGGGGGGGGGGGGGGGGAGCCCAGGCTGGGGCGGCAGGAGGTGCAGGTGGGGGCCAGAGCTGGGGCGGCAGGGGGTGTGGACAGGGGAGAGTCCAGGGCTGGGGCAACACAGGGGTGCGGGGGGAGCCCAGGGCTGAGGTGGGGGGGCAGCAAAAAACCTAGAGCTGGCTCTGTCCCTACCATTTACAGCAAGCTGTAGCATAAGGTTTCAGTTCCTTCCCTTTCCTGTTAATTGCAGCCGAGGGAATGCTGGGAAATGTAGTTCTTTCCCTGCTCCAGGGCTGGCTCTATAGGCAGGGAGCTAACCAAGGAACTACAGCTCCCAGGGCCCCCTGTTGGTTCTCAGCTCCCATGCTGGATTCTTGCGCCCCTGCAAATTTGCTGTCCCAAGCACCTGCTTGCTTTGCTGGTGCCTAGAGCCGGCCATGCCTGCTACTCTGGTGTTTCTGGTGAAGCCAGTGACTTTATTGCTGTAAGGTCTGAAGGTAAAAGCCCAACCCATCTCTGTTCTCAGATAAGCCCAACCCATCTCTGTTCTCAGATAAGAGTCTAACTAGGACCCAACAGTGTTGGTTCTAAGTTCTGGTTGGCCAGCAAACAGTGCTCTCCTGGTCTAAGTCATCACCACAGGTTACTGAATCCCTGACTCACAACAGCCCATGTGTTTGCTGTTCCTTTACAAGTGGGCAGCACATTAATGGGGTCAGATGGAGACATTTCACAGATGGGGACTATGGTACAGAGAAATGCAGTGACTTGCCTGAGGCCACAGAGAAAGTTTGCCAGAACAGAGACTATAACCTGGGTCTCCAATCTCCGGTTACCACTGGATAATGATGCTTCAGAAGTTACAGCTTTGCTTTATGCAGTTCTAGCCCTTGTGCTTGATATAGTTTAATGAATTTCTGATGGGGAAGAGGTGACATTCAATACACTGGAAACTTGCTGGGGCACATCTCAGCAGCGCTGTGGAGCTGTGAAACTTTACACCAGCTGAGGAGCTGCCCAGAACTGTCTTACAAGAGACAGATAGATAGATAGAACAGAGCACTTTAAAGTTAGGATCCTGTTACCACAGTCATTGAAGATAATGATCAGAGTCTGAGCGGGTGCAGAGTTCAGCTGAAGGAAGTTATGGAGGCGCTGCTGGGAATTTCCTATGTAAGAACAAAAACTCCTGTCCGCCAGCCAGAACAAGGAAAAACACTTCTGGGTGGTTGTGTGCTGGGCCAGGTCTCATGATTGGAGTGAGGACAGGGGAGACTGAAGACTCTGACCTTCAGACTCTACCATTGTTCAGGTGGCTGGAGCACCCACCTAACAAATGCAAGACCCCTGTTCAAATTCTTTCTCCCCCACTGGCCTAGAGGGGGGCATTGAATCTGGGTCTCCCACATCCCAGGTAGCTGTGTAAACCACTGGGCTAAAAGTTATAACGTGTGTAGCAGCACCTCTCCCCCCTTCCCCCCGTGTTGTGTGCAGTGCAGCAGGAGCCTAACTCATTCCCATAGGAAACACCTGAGGCAGTGGGCTCCCATTCCTGGATTGATATGCAGAGGTAGGCACCCCCCAGCAGTCCAGACTTATGGCGTGTTTACATGCACAGCACTGCAGCAGGGCAGCTGTACCAATGCATTGGTGCCGCTGCAGCAGGTCTAGTGAAGACACCAGGAGTGACAGACACTCACTAAAAGTGGGGTGACCACTGACATTCAAACCAGGGCCCAACCCCCGTTGCCACCCCTTCTCCCCAGGACCCTGCCTTTGCACCGCCCTTCTCTCTGAGACACCGCCCTTGTGCC
The DNA here is from genome assembly GCF_011386835.1 of Chrysemys picta bellii. Taxonomy (NCBI): domain Eukaryota; kingdom Metazoa; phylum Chordata; order Testudines; family Emydidae; genus Chrysemys; species Chrysemys picta. Next base: position 12,100,130 of record NC_088802.1, on the reverse strand, counting down.
ACCTTGTGATGGGGTGTAGTGTAATGTAGACATAGCCTTAGACACTTATGTTTGAGAGGGGTCGGTGCTTAGGACACACTCCTGTTGTGAGCATCTCCCATTGGCTAGTTTAGATGGCTCCCCACCTAGCATGTTCGCTCTCATGGATGGCATTTTAAGGCATCTCCCTGTCTCCATTCATTGTACAGGGAGACTAGGCACCTAAGTCAGGCTTTGTGGGTCTCAGTGTTCTTCTTGTGATGCTCTAGGCACCTAAAAATTAGGTGCGGTGATGCTCAGCATTGCAACGCCTATGTCCCTGCATGGATCCCACCCCTAGTCATTTAAATTAGAAGCACACAGAAGACAAAGTTACAGCCCTGGCTGAGGGTGGGGTGTCTCCCTTTAGATCCCATCTTTTAGCTTATGTCCACCCTAGGAGAAAGGATGTTTTTTTCCCCCAATGTGATAACAAACACGAGGCAGTGATCTCATTATACAGTCCTAATGGACATGAGGCAAGTGACGTTTTCACCTCAGTGTAGCTAATCAAGGTGACCGTTAACCCTCCCAAACACCCACCAGCCCCCAGAATTCTTCTTGACCAGTTACACTGAGGTGAAACCACCACTTGCCTTGTCTACACACAGATTGTACAAGGAGAGCAAGAAACCTGCAGCCTAGTGTAGACAATCCCCCAGAGACTGTCTCTTGGAACAGGTCTCATTCCATGAACATACCCGAGAACACCACAGCAATTGCTGATGGGCAGAAGAAATGTGAACAACATATTTCATACATCTTTGGCCACCTTTGAATAAATTCAACACCCCTGGAAACAAAGAGGAGAGTCAGCACCACGTGTTCAGCCCCCTCTCGACAGAGCCCAGCTGAGGAATTCCTGATTGACATGGCTATAGACAGCACAAGGGACAGAGCACACTCTGGATAGCAACATAGTGCAGTAAAACCACAGATCTCAGCAGAGGGACATGCTGATAAATTCCATGCTGGGGGGACACAACGAAGTAGGGAAGCAAATCCCACGACTCTGCTCCCGACAATTGCAGCTGGAAAATTCAAAAGGAACAAATCAGAATTTTCTTTCTTGCTTTATTACTGTCAATACCCATCAGAGTGAAAAGGAGCCAAGAAGCAGCTTCAATACTCATAACAATGGAAAACAGACCCATAGGTTTTGGGAACAGTTATTTTTAATGACACTAAAATGGCAACAAAGTAAGGAAGTAACATATGAAATTAATGAGTTAGTCTCACCTTCAGTGATGCTTTATAAATCTCTGCCCCTCTTGTGTTCCCTTTTCTTCTCCCTTCTCTGTCATACTGTTCATTTTTATTTGACATTTTTCTAGCCCTCATTTCCCATCCCTGTTTATTTCTGTGTGCCCCTTCCACTCTCCTCCGATCCCTGTCACAGATCATTCCCTTCATGTTTTCTATTCTTTCCCCTGAGTTTATCCCTTCCTTTCTCACTGCCTCGTGTACCTTTCCCCTCTTCAAAGTGTTTTCCCTTCATTGTTTGTATATTTAATTTTCACCCTTTTTCTAGGACTCTGTTTATTTTGTTTTATTTTATCTTTTCCTTTTGTTTTCTCTGTTTCCTCTGGTTCACCCTCTCTTCTCTCTTCCCCATGTTGACTTCCAATTTTTAAAGGATGTGTTTTTGCCTCTAACCACTTCATTTATTCTGTTGTCTAACCATGGTGGCATTTTTTGTCCTTTTACAGTTTTGTTCTATTAATGATTAGTATTTATTATTATTTGGGGTACAAAAATACACACAAAGGGGTCAAGGACAGTGGCTCATCCCTCTCCCGCTTCTCCCAAGGGGCACAGTCCATGCAGTTCACCTCAGATCACAATCACAGCTCTGCCAAGCTGCTCCCATGGATCCCCTCCACCCTTCAGTACAGCTGCACCTATCAGTGAATGCAGCTAGAGCGCATGCAGATAATTTCCAGTGGCTATTGCCAGCACCAGAGGGGGCAGAGTAAAGGTCATGAGGGCAAATACCTCAACTCTGTATTCCCTGTTTTTCCAACTTGTCATTCCAGAAGGGTACAAGATACCATAAGGCAAGTGCATTAAGAAAGGTTTTAGTCAGTGAGTTTAATCCCCTTTCCATAGCCCCTTCTTCCCTCATTGCAGCTCCAAACCTCTTTCCCTTGCTCCTCTGCTCCCTAATTCCCACTCCTCCCCAACGCGCATTTACACATGGAATTTATTTTCTTTTCAAAAATATCAGAGCAACCGCTGAGTATCTGCTGTACTCAGATTACATCTTCCCCAAAATAAACCCCCTATTATAGTAAGGCACCTTCCAATGTCTATCCATGATCGGATTTAAACTCACAGGGCCTGGGTGAGTACTCAGCTGTTAGAGCCAAAACAGTTTATGTTGAGCCACACAACCCATGAGTCAGAGCTTCCTTTCAGCGCTCTTGGACTGTCTCTCGGCAGGTGTATAGAATTCATTTGGCTCCAGGGCATTAGGCTATACAGAGAACTCATCCTTTTTCGACTTTGTTCTGCCAAAGTGAGCTAGGCAGGCATCTCGCTCATTGTCACAAGAAATGGCTTTGGAGCCCAAGCAGCCTGACTCCAGGAGAGGGGTTCGTGGATGTGGCCAGCAAGCAGAGCTAGGCAGCTCCCTGCAGCCTGGACTTAGGCACCAAACTCTGTGAGAAGGGAGGGGCTTAGGACACACCCCTCTGCCATTGGCTGTCTTAGGTGGCTTTTATGGATTCCATTCTAACGTGCATCTCTCTCCCCATTATTGCAGAGGGGCTATGCGGATCACAGTGCTGTTCCAGTGATTTTCTAGGCATCTAAAAGTTTGGTGTTGTGATGTTCATTGTTGGAACACCCAAGTCCCTTTGTGGGTCTGGACTTGTGGAAATTAGTTTAGCTCCATTGATTTCAATAGCATGATTTTGATTTATACCAGCAGATCATCTGACCTAAGTCATTTCTGTACAAAGCCCCCTTTTTTGTTGTTGCTCGTAAGGTTTTCTTGTCACCCTCTGATGTGCAATTTCCTCATATTTAGGCTTACCCTATTTTAAAAAATGTTAAATTGAATAGTAAATCTTCTAATAGAACAGGAAAACACCACCATCACCACCGTGCTATGGGGATACAACCGTGTACAAAAAATTGACTTATGGAAAGAGGAAGAATGAGACTTACCAAATGGCTGTGATTTAATTTCCTCATTCAAGAACACATTTATTTATTTACCCGACTGGCTATTCTACAGGGAGCACCAATGTAGCATGAGGGTGAACTGCACTTTATTAGCAAAAACCGATTTTAAGTATATCTATCAGGCTTTGCAGCGTCATGTGGGAAGTGAGACCAGAGACAGACATAAGTGACCCCAGAAAACTGGGAGACAGAAGACTGAGCAGGATGCAGAACACACTGCTTTGATCTGGGTCTCTCTGGTTCAGCCCCATTGCCCAATTTTCTCCTCCTTCCAATTCCATCCCCCAACCCCCCTCCATACATGGAAATGTCATGGTCTGTTGCATTAGGATTGTATCTTGCACAACATCCTGACACAAGGGAGTAAGGGGGATATGAAACTCTTTAGTCCCATGCCTGGGCTCCCTGGATCCTTGCCGTGTGCATTGGATTGGGGGAGGCTCTGCTGGCACAATACGCACCACTGCAAAGGTGGGTGGTGAGTGGACAAAGAGCAGCGGACAGTGGACAGAGCTTTCTCTCCACCCTACAATGCTGCATTCAAGTAAGAGGGAAAAGTCCTCTGTGCCTGGAGCCAGGAGCTGGTGCAGATTACCACCCCTCCCCCCAGACCAAAGGGGAACCTTAGGCCTGGTCTACACTACGGGTTTAGGTCGACTTTAGCAGCATTAAATCGAATTAAGCCTGGACACGTCCACACAACGAAGCCCTTTCTTTCGACTTAAAGGGTCCTTTAAACTGGTTTCTTTACACCACCTTCGACGAGGGGATTAGCGATAAAACCGGCCTTTGCGGGTCGGAATTGGGGTAGTGTGGACGGAATTCGACGTTATTGGCCTCCGGGAGCTATCCCACAGTGCTTCATTGTGACCGCTCTGGACAGCACTCTCAACTCAGATGCACTGACCCGGTAGACAGGAAAAGACCCGCGAACATTTGAATTCCATTTCCTGTTTGCTCAGCGTGGAGAGCACAGGTGACCACGCAGAGCTCATCAGCACAGGTAACCGTGATGGAGTCCCAGGATCGCAAAAGAGCTCCAGCATGGACCGAACGGGAGGTACGGGATCTGCTCGCCATATGGGGAGATGAATCAGTGATAGCTGAACTCCGTAGCAGTAAAAGAAATGGCAAAGTATTAGAAAAGATCTCCAAGGCCATGAAGGATCGAGGCCATAACAGGGACACACAGCAGTGCCGCGTGAAAATTAAGGAGCTACGGCAAGCTTACCACAAAGCCAGAGAAGCAAACGGAAGGTCCGGGGCAGAGCCGCAAACTTGCCGCTTCTACGCGGAGCTGCAAGCCATTCTAGGGGGTGCAGCCACCACTACCCCAACCGTGTGCTATGACTCCGTCAATGGAGAAACACACAGGGATGACGGTTCGGGGAACGAGGAAGATGAGGATGGAGGTACTGTAGGTAGCTCACAGCAGCAAGAAAGCGGAGAAACCGGTTTCCCAAACAGCCAGGATATGTTTGTGACCCTGGACCTGGAACCAGTAACCCCCGAACTCACCCAAGACCCTCAGGGAACACAGGAGACCTCTGGTGAGTGTAACTTTGTAAATATTTGTAAACATTACCAAAAAAAAAGCAAGCGTGTTTAATGATTAATTTTCCCTGGCAATCGTGGCCAGTACATCTACTGGAAAAGTCTGTTAACGTGTATGGGGATGGAGCGGAAATCCTCCAGGGACATCTCCAGAAAGCTCTCCTTCATGTACTCCAGGCCAGTAGCACGTAGTCTGGAATCATTGCATAACAAAGCATGGCAGCGTATGGTCCCGGTGTTTGCTGGCATGCAGACAATATCCATTCCTTATCTCTCTTTGTTATCCTCAGGAGAGTGATATCATTCACGGTCACCTGGTTGAAATGGGGTGATTTTATTAAGGGGACATTCAGAGGCGCCCGTTCCTGCTCTTCTGAACAGAAATGTTCCCCGCTGTTAACCACGCGGTGGGGGGAGGGGTGAAGTGATCATCCCAGAGAATCGTGTGTGTGTGTGTGGGGAGGGGTTGTGCCGCATGTTAACCGGGAAACCGCAGCCCCTCCTTTTACATTGAAAACCCATTTTAAATGGACAATCCATTTCATCCTTGATATGGGAAATGCGCTGCTGTTTGCAACCTTTCCCGCATGTTAAGAAGGTTAAAAAAGCCAAAACACTGTGGCCTACCATGGCTGCCTGCAAGCCGAAATATGTTGCCTGGGGCACTGCGTGAGTGATCTCTCATACCAAACCGGCAGGCAGAGGAAAAATGCGACCTTGTAATGAAAGAGTGTACCCATTGTTCTCTAAAATGTGTCTTTTTTAACCACCTCTCCCTTCTCCTCCATCAGCTGCAAAAGTTTCTCCTTCGCAGAGGCTAGTGAACATTAGAAAGAGAAAACGGAGGACGAGGGACGATATGTTCATGGAGCTGCAGATGTCCTCCCACGCTGATAGAGCACAGCAGAATGCGTGGAGGCAGTCAATGTCGGACATGAGAAAAGCACAATATGAACGAGAGGAGAGGTGGCGGGCTGAATGGCAGGATGAAAAGAGCAAGTGGCGGGCTGAAGACGATAGGTGGCGTCAGCTTGCAGACAGAAGGCAAGAGTCAATGCTCCGTCTGCTGGAGCATCAAACTGATATGCTTGAGCGTATGGTTGAGCTGCAGGAAAGGCAGGAGGAGCAGAGACCGCCGCTACAGCCCCTTTTTAACCAACAGCCCTCCTCCCCAAGTTCCATAGCCTCCTCACCCAGACACCCAAGAACACAGTGGGGGGGACTCCATCCACCCAGTCACTCCACCCCAGATGATCGCCCAAGCATCAGAAGGCTGGCCTTCAATAAGACTTAAAGTTTTAAAATGCAGTGTGTCCTTTTCCATCCCTCCTCCCCCACCCATCCCAGGCTACCTTGGCAATTATCCCCCTACTTCTGTGAGGAACTAATAAAGAATGCATGAATGTGAAAAAACAATGACTTTATTGCCTCTGCAAGCGGTGCTCAAATTGGGGAGGGGAGGGTGGGGTGGGGTGGTTGCTTTACAGGGAAGTAGAGTGAACCGGGTCGGGGGTGGGGGGTTTGGAGGGTTCATCAAGGAGAAACAAACAGAAGTTTCACACAGTAGCCTGGCCAGTCACAAAACTGGTTTTCAAAGCTTTTCTGATGCGCACCGCGCCCTGCTGTGCTCCTCTAACCGCCCTGGTGTCTGCCTGCGCATAATCAGTGGCCAGGCGAGTTGCCTCAACCTCCCACCCCGCCATAAATGTTTCCCCCTTACTCTCACAGATATTGTGGAGCGCACAGCAAGCAGCAATAACAATGGGGATATTCTTTTCGCTGAGGTCTGAGCGAGTCAGTAAGCTGCGCCAGCGCGCTTTTAAACATCCAAATGCACATTCCACCACCATTCGGCACTTGCTCAGCCTGTAGTTGAACAGGTCCTGGCTCCTGTCCAGGCTGCCTGTGTACGGCTTCATGAGCCATGGCATTAAGGGGTAGGCTGGGTCCCCAAGGATCACGATAGGCATTTCAACATCCCCAATGGTTACTTTCTGGTCCGGGAAGAAAGTCCCTTCCTCCAGCTTTTGAAACAGAGCAGAGTTCCTGAAGACGCGAGCATCATGTACCTTTCCCGGCCATCCCACGTTGATGTTGGTGAAACGTCCCTTGTGATCCACCAGGGCTTGCAGCAGCATTGAAAAGTACCCCTTGCGGTTTACGTAGTTGGTGGCTTGGTGCTCTGGTGACAAGATAGGGATATGGGTTCTGTCTATGGCCCCGCCACAGTTTGGGAATCCCATTTCAGCAAAACCATCCACTATTGCCTGCACGTTGCCCAGAGTCACTACCCTTGATATCACCAGGTCTTTCATTGCCCTGGCAAATTGGATCACAGCAGCCCCCACCGTAGATTTGCCCACTCCAAATTGATTCCTGACTGACTGGTAGCTGTCTGGCGTTGCAAGCTTCCACAGGGCTATCGCCACTCGCTTCTCAACTGTGAGGGCTGCTCTCATCTTGGTATCCTGGCGTTTCAGGGCAGGGGAAAGCAAGTCACAAAGTTCCATGAAAGTGGCCTTACGCATGTGAAAGTTTCGCAGCCACTGGGAATCATCCCACACCTGCAGCACGATGCGGTCCCACCAGTCTGTGTTTGTTTCCCGGGCCCAGAATCAGCGTTCCACGCCATGAACCTGCCCCAGTGACACCATGATTTCCACATTGCTGGGGCCTGTGCCTTGTGAGAGGTCTATGTCCATGTCAGTTTCCTCATCGCTCTCTTCGCCGCGCTGCAATCGCCTCCTCGGCTGGTCCGGGTTTCGCCTTGGGATGTCCTGGCTCTGCATCTACTCCAGGACAATGCTCGTGGTGTTCATAGTGCTCATAATTGCCGCAGTGATCTGAGCGGGCTTCATGATCCCAGTGCTAGCTATGGCGCCTGGTCAGAAAAAAGGCACGAAACTAGTATCTGATGGACCAGGAGAAGGAGGGAGGACTGGAGGGAGGGAGGGTCGAGTGACAACATGGCGTACAGGTACAGGAACAGGGAATTAAAATCAAGAAAGGTGGCTGTGCATCAGGGAGAAACACAAACAACTGTCACACAGAATGGTCCCCCCAAAGATTAAACTGAAAATCCTGGGTTTAGCAGGCCGTTGATTTGACGGAGGGAGGGGGAAGCAAATGAATACAGAGCAAATCTATTTTTTACATCTTAAGACGACGGTGCAGCGTGACTGATAGCCCTCGGCATCTTTCTGGGTGCTTGGCAGCAAATACTGGGCGCTTGGCAGTTAGTGTATTACGATGGCCTTCAGGCCTATTGCACGATCTGCTGCTCAGGGAAGATTCTGCTAATGTGCGATGATCCAACTTGTAATAGGACGGTTACTAGTCGTAATACACCATCTACTCCCCAAAGGCAAGGGGCTGGTGCAATGCAGCCCCACGGCTGCCAGCACCCAGATCGCCGATGAAGGCTACCAGTCCACTGCACTATCAACCAGCAAAAGGCAGTTAGCTGCTGCTGCTGTGTAGCAATGCAGTCCCACGTCTGCCGGCACCCAGAGGACATATGGTGACGGTGAGCTCAGCTGAGCTGAGCAGGCTCCATGCTTGCCGTGGTATGTTGTCTGCACAGGTAACGCAGGTAAAAAGGCGCGAATCTATTGTCTGCTGTTGCTCTGACGGAGGGGGAGGGGCCTGACGACATGTACCCAGAACCTCCCGCGACACTGTTTTGCATCATCCGGGCATTGGGATCTCAACCCAGATTTCCAATGGGTGGCGGAGACTGCGGGAACTGTGGGATAGCTGTGGGATAGCTACCCATAGTGCAATGCTCCGGAAGTCGACGCTAACCTCGTACTGTGGACACGGTCCGCCGACTAGAGCACTTAGAGCATTTTATGTGAGGACACACACAATCGGCTGTATACAACCGATTTCTATAAAACCGGCTTCTATAAATTCGAACTAATTTCGTAGTGTAGACATACCCTTAGTAACATTTCCTTTCCTGTGCTGCTGGCAATGGTGACGTTACATGCTTCCCATCATGCCTGGACCAGTGTCAATTTTTTCACTGTACTCATTTCTTTGAAGAAAATCTCTTGTGAATTACACTGTATTTCATGCTCCTCAAGTTACCTTTGATCTTGAAGAGATAAGCATTAAGGGCAAAGGAACCAAGCAAAACCACCAGGATCACAGCAAGAGCCACCATCCAGGGATTCACCTTTGGGAAAAAAGGATCTGAAAAACAAAATCCCAGAGGGACTCGTATTACTCTGTAAACAGGGACAAAAATCAAATGATTCCATTTCATATAATGCCAACCCCATGGGACTTGCCTAAAACAAAGGCACTGCATAAAACACCGGAAACTGATGTTAAAAATGACTCCAACCAAGACAGCCATCAAATGTGTACATCGGTGTATAAGTGAACCTGGTTTGATTTGCAATGAGAGGCAACATTCTCCAGTCCCTCGGGCAGTGGGATGGGATTTGTGTGACCTGAGTTCTGGTCCCAGACTTGCTGGTGACCTGCTGTTTGACCTTGGACAAGTCCTTTCCTCTCTCTGTGGCTCCATTTCCTCTCCAGTCTTTTTTGTGTCTTGATTATTTAGACACTTTTTCTTTGTAGCAGGAACTGACTCTCACTCTATTTTTTGTGCAGTGCTCAGCACAACAGGGCTACAATCTCACATGAGGCATCTAACGTAATACTGCTGCTAGCAATAGTAGCGACCATGAGTCAGAGTGCTGCAGGGTTAAAGTCGTTGATCAGAGTGGTGTTATGCCAGAGGAGAGCAAGGCTATCAATGTTAAAGAACATAGAAATTGCCAGGTTGTCTGAAAAATTGCTTGTCAATCCACTATCTCCCCCCAAATCTTTCAATGAATCATAATCACAATTCATCCAAACTTAGGCCTGGTCTACACTACGGGTTTAGGTTAACTTTAGCAGCGTTAAACCAAATTAAGCCTGGACACGTCCACACGACGAAGCCCTTTCTTTCGACTTAAAGGGTGCTTTAAACCGGTTTCTTTACACCACCTCCCACGAGGGGATTAGCGATAAAACCGGCCTTTGCGGGTCGGAATTGGGGTAGTGTGGACGGAATTCGACGTTATTGGCCTCCGGGAGCTATCCCACAGTGCTTCATTGTGACCGCTCTGGACAGCACTCTCAACTCAGATGCACTGACCAGGCAGACAGGAAAAGACCCGCGAATGTTTGAATTTCATTTCCTGTTTGCCCAGCGTGGAGAGCACAGGTGACCACGCAGAGCTCATCAGCACAGGTAACCGTGATGGAGTCCCAGGATCGCAAAAGAGCTCCAGCATGGACCGAACGGGAGGTACGAGATCTGCTCACCATATGGGGAGATGAAGCAGTGATAGCTGAACTCCGTAGCAGTAAAAGAAATGGCAAAGTATTAGAAAAGATCTCCAAGGCCATGAAGGACCGAGGCCATAACAGGGACACACAGCAGTGCCGCGTGAAAATTAAGGAGCTACGGCAAGCTTACCACAAAGCCAGAGAAGCAAACGGAAGGTCCGGGGCAGAGCCGCAAACTTGCCGCTACTACGCGGAGCTGCATGCGATCCTAGGGGGTGCAGCCACCACTACCCCAACCGTGTGCTATGACTCTCTCACTGGAGAAACACACAGGGAAAACGGTTCGGGGAACGAGGAAGATGAGGATGGAGGTACTGTAGGTAGCTCACAGCAGTAAGGAAGCGGAGAAACCGGTTTCCCCAACAGCCAGGATATGTTTGTGACCCTGGACCTGGAACCAGTAACCCCCAAACTCACCCAAGACCCTCAGGGCACACAGGAGACCTCTGGTGAGTGTAACTTTGTAAATATTTGTAAACATTACCAAAAAAAAAGCAAGCGTGTTTAATGATTAATTTGCCCTGGCAATCGCGGCCAGTACATCTACTGGAAAAGTCTGTTAACGTGTATGGGGATGGAGCGGAAATCCTCCAGGGACATCTCCAGAAAGCTCTCCTGGTTGAAATGGGATGATTTTATTAAGGGGACATTCAGAGGCACCCGTTCCTGCTCTTCTGACCAGAAATGTTCCCCACTGTTAACCACGTGGTGGGGGGAGGGGTAAAGTGATCATCCCAGAGAATCGTGTGTATGTGTGTGTGGGGGGGGTTTACTTGTGTTTGTGCCGCATGTTAACCGGGAAACCGCAGCCCCTCCTTTTACATTGAAACCCCATTTTAAATGGACAACCCAATTCATCCTTGATATGGGAAATGCGCTGCTGTTTGCAACCTTTCCCGCATGTTAAGAAGGTTAAAAAAGCCAAAACACTGTGGCCTACCATGGCTGACTGCAAGCCGAAATATGCGACCTTGTAATGAAAGAGTGCACCCATTGTTCTCTAAAATGTGTCTTTTTTAACCACCTCTCCCTTCTCCTCCACCAGCTGCAAATGTTTCTCCTTCGCAGAGGCTCGTGAACATTAGAAAGAGAAAACGTAGGACGAGGGACGATATGTTCACGGAGCTGCAGATGTCCTCCCACGCTGATAGAGCACAGCAGAATGCGTGGAGGCAGTCAATGTCGGACATGAGAAAAGCACAATATGAACGAGAGGAGAGGTGGCGGGCTGAATCGCGGGATGAACAGAGGAAGTGGCGGGCTGAAGACGATAGGTGGCGTCAGCTTGCAGACAGACGGCAAGAGGCAATGCTCCGTCTGCTGGAGCATCAAACTGATATGCTCGAGCGTATGGTTGAGTTGCAGGAAAGGCAGCAGGAGCAGAGACAGCCCCTGTGTAACCAACAGCCCTCCACCCCAAGCTCCATAGCCTCCTCACCCAGACGCCCAAGAACACGGTGGGGGGGCCTCCGTCCACCCAGTCACTCCACCCCAGATGATCGCCCAAGCATCAGAAGGCTGGCCTTCAATAAGACTTAAAGTTTTAAAATGCAGTGTGTCCTTTTCCATTCCTCCTCCCCCACCCATCCCAGGCTACCTTGGCAATTATCCCCCTACTTCTGTGAGGAACTAATAAAGAATGCATGAATGTGAAAAAACAATGACTTTATTGCCTCTGCAAGCGGTGCTCGAATTGGGGAGGGGACGGTGGGGTGGGGTGGGGTCGTTGGTTTACAGGGAAGTAGAGTGAACTGGGTCGGGGGGGGGTTGGAGGGTTCATCAAGGAGAAACAAACAGAAGTTTCACACAGTAGCCTGGCCAGTCACAAAACTCGTTTTCAAAGCTTTTCTGATGCGCACCGCGCCCTGCTCTGCTCCTCTAACCACCCTGGTGTCTGGCTGCGCGTAATCAGCGGCCAGGCGAGTTGCCTCAACCTCCCACCCCGCCATAAAGGTCTCCCCCTTACTCTCACAGATATTGTGGAGCGCACAGGAAGCAGCAATAACAATGGGGATATTCTTTTCGCTGAGGTCTGAGCGAGTCAGTAAGCTGCGCCAGCGCGCTTTTAAACGGCCAAATGCACATTCCACCACCATTCGGCACTTGCTCAGCCTGTAGTTGAACAGGTCCTGGCTCCTGTCCAGGCTGCCTGTGTACGGCTTCATGAGCCATGGCATTAAGGGGTAGGGTGGGTCCCCAAGGATCATGATAGGCATTTCAACATCCCCAATGGTCACTTTCTGGTCCGGGAAGAAAGTCCCTTCCTCCAGCTTTCGAAACAGAGCAGAGTTCCTGAAGACGCGAGCAACATGTACCTTTCCCGGCCATCCCACGTTGATGTTGGTGAAACGTCCCTTGTGATCCACCAGGGCTTGCAGCAGCATTGAAAAGTACCCCTTGCGGTTTACGTAGTTGGTGGCTTGGTTCTCTGGTGACAAGATAGGGATATGGGTTCCGTCTATGGCACCGCCACAGTTTGGGAATCCCATTTCAGCAAAACCATCCACTATTGACTGCACATTGCCCAGAGTCACTACCCTTCCTACCACCAGGTCTTTCATTGCCCTGGCAAATTGGATCACAGCAGCCCCCACCGTAGATTTGCCCACTCCAAATTGATTCCCGACTGACCAGTAGCTGTCTGGCGTTGCAAGCTTCCACAGGGCTATCGCCACTCGCTTCTCAACTGTGAGGGCTGCTCTCATCTTGGTATCCTGGCGTTTCAGGGCAGGGGAAAGCAAGTCACAAAGTTCCATGAAAGTGCCCTTACGCATGCGAAAGTTTCGCAGCCACTGGGAATCGTCCCATACCTGCATCACGATGCGGTCCCACCAGTCTGTGCTTGTTTCCCGGGCCCAGAATCGGTGTTCCATGGCATGAACCTGCCCCAGTGACACCATGATTTCCACATTGCTGGGGCCTGTGCCTTGTGAGAGGTCTATGTCCATGTCAATTTCCTCATCACTCTCGTCGCCGCGCTGCAATCGCCTCCTTGGCTGGTCCGGGTTTCGCCTTGGCATGTCCTGGCTCTGCATATACTCCAGGACAATGCGCGTGGTGTTCATAGTGCTAATAATTGTCGCGGTGATCTGAGCGGGCTCCATGATCCCAGTGCTAGCTATGGCGCCTGGTCAGAAAAAAGGCGCGAAAGTAGTATCTGATGGACCAGGAGAAGGAGGGAGGGCGGGAGGGAGGGCCGAGTGACGACATGGCGTACAGGTACAGGAACAGGGAGAAACACAAACAACTGTCACACAGAATGGTCCGCCCAAAGATTAAACTGAAAACCCTGGGCTTAGCAGGCCATTGATTTCACGGAGGAAGGGGAAGCAAATGAATACAGAACAAATCTATTTTTTACATCTTAAGCTGGCAGCCGACGGTGCAGCATGAGTGATAGCCTCTCCAGTACGATGATGATGGATACCAATCATAATATACCATCATCTGCCAAAAGGCAAGGGGCTGCTGCTGTGTAGCAATGCAGCCCCACGTCTGCCAGCCCCACGTCCGCCAGCACCCAGCATCGCCCTCGGCCTCTTCTGGGTGCTTAGCAGACAATACTGGGCAATGGGCAATTGGCAGAAAATAGTATATTACGATTGGTAGCCATCATCATCGAAACATGTCTGCCCAGGTGGCCATGATTGATAGCCACTCCAGTACGACGATGACGGGTACCAGTCATAATATACCATCTCCTACCAAAGGGCAAGGGGCTGGTGCAATGCAGCCCTACGGCTGCCAGCCCCACAGCTATCACTCATGCTACACCGTCTACCGCCAAAAGGCAGTTAGCAGCTGCTGCTGTGTAGCAATGCAGTCCCACGTCTGCCGGCACCCAGAGGACATATGGTGACGGTGAGCTCAGCTGAGCTGAGCGGGCTCCATGCTTGCCATGGTATGTTGTCTGCACAGGTAACCCAGGTAAAAAGGCGCGAATCTATTGCCTGCCGTTGCTGTGACGAGGGGGGAGGGGCCTGACGACATGTACCCAGAACCGCCCACGACACTGTTTTGCATCATCCGGGCATTGGGATCTCAACCCAGAATTCAAAGAAAAGGCGCAAACCGCTTCTCGGCTCTCTGAGCTGTGGCGCAAAAGTAGTATCTGACGGACTAGGGGAAGGAGGGAGGGCGGGCCGAGTGACGACATGGCGTACAGGCATCGCTTCTCGGCTCCTTAGAGCTAAGATGAAAGTGTAGTGTCTGTTCTTATCAGTTTAATCTTTATTAATTGAACATGATAAGCTACTACCTAGATCTATATCAGTTTAATCGTAATCTCTACTGATACACTGTATCAGCCATCCTGAAGAGCTCATGGTGCCCTGGGATGCATTCTGCAACCCCTAACACGCAACCTAAAGCTCCGACCACTGTCCCAGCACAGCCTGTTGCTCGACACAGGCTCCCGGCTGTTACGCCTGGTCCTCCCCGGAGATCTTCTCAGACCACTACCCGAAAGAAGACTCTCGGTGTCTCAGAGCCATGGCAATCCAGCAGATCCAGAGGGAAGTGCGAAGACAAGGAGAATCGCCCCCAAGATGCTGCTGCAGAAAGCTCTTCCATCCGCAGACCAGCCTGCAGGAACACCACCGAGAGGAGAAAGGTAGACCCCGGTCCCCAGCCGCCAGAAGGCCGCCCTGCAGTGCTCCAGCCGCTGGAAGAACCTGCAGCTGACCGCCAGCGGCTGCAACCACCGGGAGCCTGCTCCACCTTGCTCCTGCCGCGGGAAGAACCGCAGCCGCGGAGAGACAGCCTCCCCACGCCCCTGCTGCCCGAGACATCCACTGCCGCCCAGTTGCTGCTGCTGCCGCCAGGAGTCCGTCCCCACGTGTCCCAGCTGCCGGAGAGGAGCCCCACTGGCCATCTGCTGCCCCTGGGGCCAGGTATCCTTCTCACTGAGCCCCAGCACCTACCCCCTCCCGGGGATTCTCCCGCGGCTCCCCCACCGCCCATGCCGCCGGGGGGTTGCCCCCCCTCCCCAAAGCGGCCGCCCATGCCACCGGGGGACCCGTGCCCCACGCCCTGGCCGCCCCCCCTGGCGCAGCCTGGGGACCCCCGCCACGCGCCTCAGCCGCTGCTGCTCCGGCCGCCGGGGGATCCCTGCCCCGAGCCCCAGCCCCTGCCGCGTGTCCACCTTGGGGAGCCGGGCCGCGTGCTCCAGCTGCCCTTACCCCAGCCACCGGTGGGGGACTCCTGCCCCACGCCCTGGCCACCTCTGCTTGGGCAGCTCGGGGAGCCCCACCGCGTGTCCCGACCGCCGCTGCCCGAACCGCCGCCAGGGGTTCCCTGCCCCGTGCCCCGACTGCCGCTGCCTCCACAGCCCGGGGAGCCCCGCGGCGTGCCGCAGCCGCCGCGACCCGAGCCACCCGAGGACTCCTGCCCCGCTCCCCGGCTGCCGCTGCTTGAGCAGCCCGGGGAGCCCCGCGGCGCGCCTCCGCCGCCCGGGGACTCCTGCCCCGCTCCCCGGCTGCCACTACCGGAGCAGCCCGGGGAGCCCCGCGGCGCGCTGCCGCCGCCGCCGGGGGACTCCTGCCCCGCTCCCCGGCTGCCACTACCGGAGCAGCCCGGGGAGCCCCGCGGCGCGCTGCCGCCGCCGCCGGGAGACTCCTGCCCCGCTCCCCGGCTGCCGCTGCTTGGGCAGCCCGGGGAGCCCCGCGGCCCGCCGCCGCCGCCGCCCGGGGACTCCTGCCCCGCTCCCCGGTTACCGCTGCCTACACGGCCCGGGGAGCCCTGCGGCGCGCCTCCGCCGCCGCCGCCCGGGGGCTCCTGCCCCGCTCTCCGGCTGCCGGGGCAGCCCGGGGAGCCCCGCGGCGCACCGCCGCCGCTGGGGGACTCCTGCCCCGTTCCCCGGCTGCCGCTGCCGGAGCAGCCCGGGGAGCCCTGTGGCGCGCCTCCGCCGCCGCCGCTCGGGGACTCCCGCCCCGCGCCCCGGCTGCCGCGGTCCGTGGAGCCCCGCGGCGTACCGCGGCCGGGGCTGCCTGGGGACTCCTGCCCCGCTGCCCGGCTGCCGCTGCCCGAGCGGCCCGGGGAGACCCGCAGCGCACCCTCGCCGCCGCCGCCGCTCGGGGTCTCCCGCCACGTGCCCCGGCTGCCGCCCGGAGACCCCTGTCCCGCTCCCCGGCTGCCGCTGCCTGGGCAGCCCAGGGAGCCCCGCGGAACCCCGCAGCCGCCGCTGGTCCCACCGCCAGGGGACTCCTGCTCCGCTCCCCAGCTGCAGCTGCTCGGGCAACACGAGGAGCCCCGCCACGTGGCCCAGTCACCGCTGCCTTGGCCCCTGGGGATCTCCTGCTCCGCGCTGCTGCCGCCTATGCAGCCGGGGGATCCCCACCACCCACCCCGGCCGCCGCTGTCTGGGCCCCCGGGGGTCTCCTGCCCCGCGCAGCTGCCGCCTATGCAGCCAGGGGATCCCCACCACCTGCCCCAGCCGCCACCGCCCGAGCTACAGGGGGCCTCCCACCCTGCGCTCCAGCCACCACCGCTCACAGTGCCCGAGGAGCCCACTGGTGCGCCCCGGCAGACAGGACCCCGACCCGCTGCCCGCCGACTGCCGCAGAACCTGGGAGACCTGCCCCCCCATCACCTGGCACTCCAGCTGCAGAGCGACTCCCCCGCTGTCCACCAGCTGCTCCAGCCACCGGGGGACCCCCCAACCACTCCCCTGCCACCCCAACCGCCGGGGACATCCTCCACGCTCCTGCTGCTCCAGCCGACGGGAGACCCCCACACCGCCCCACAGCAGCCACAACTGCTGAACACCCCACCCCACGTCCCCCGGCTGTCAAGGGAACTCTGCCACACTCCCCAATCACCACGAGATGCCTCCCCGGTCCTCCTGCGGTACCCAGACACGCCCCCTGCTCCCCAGCAGCTCCAGCCACCACGAGACGGCTCCCCTGTCCCCCGGCGGGCACCAGTCACACCCCCTGGTCCCCAGCAGTCCCCGCCCGACCCCCAGCGGGACACCCTTACTGGAGAAACCTCTACTACCACTGAGACCCCCGCTCCGCAGGGGGGTGACGAGGACACCATCTACCTCACATACCCCCTTGCCGCTGATGCGCTCACCTGCCCCATCTGCTCGCCGCCCCGGCGTTTCCGCCTCCTCGGAGGAGTCACCAGGCACTTGAAGAGGTGCCATGGCAAATCCACCACCTTCAGCTGCGCCCTCTGCAACCTGCCCTTCGACACTCAGAAGAGATGCAAGGCACACCAGGCCAGCTGCAAGAGAGCCCGTTCAGCGACAGCTCCGGTTCCGGCCTCTCGCCCCCCTGTGCCCCGGCCCACTGCTCCCGCGCCGCGTGGAAACGGGGCACCCCCGCCAACCGCCACCTTAAAACCCACTCCAACCCCCGAGCCGTTGGACCAGGGCTCCACCATCGAGACGGCACCTCCCACAGCAGGCAACGTTAACCGAGCCCCTGCCAGCTGGACACCTTTCACATCCACCCAGGTAGCCCGTAAGCTCTCTGAGCTGAGGCGTCTCAGCGCCCTCCCGTCGCCCAACCAGCGCAACCCCATCCCAAGAAGGGTCAGCGCCCCGCCACGCGTGGCCACCCGGAATCCTGCCCCCCGTGGACCCGACGCCGGTCCCCAGGCCACCCTACGGGCGCCAACCGCAGGAAGAGCCAATGCGACCCCTCAACCTGCACCGCGAACCCCACCTGCCGAGGGAACGGGGTCCACCCCCCAGCCCGCTCCACAAACTGCTGCTGCCAGAGGAGTCAACGCCACAACCGGGCCGCGGCACCAGACCCCCATCGTCCAGCGGACCGGCACGGCCCCAGAGGCCGCCAGGCCGGTCCCTGCTGCCAGAAGGTCACACGTCCCCGTGACAACCCCCCAGACAGCAGACGCACACGGAAGACCTGGCGTCACCCCCGCCCCCCTTGACCCGGTCCAGATTCCGCCAACAACCAGTGACGATCCTACCCCACCAGCGACTACGCCCCAGGACCCAACCGAGGAGTCCCCCGACCCACCAGTGAGACAACCCCTTGGCCACACGGCAAACCCGCGACCCACGCCGACCGAGGAGCCCGAGGACCAGCGGCCAAAGTCTAGGCCAGCCACGCCTTGGCAGGCCGCCTGGATCGCAGAGCTCCAAGCGACAGCTTCCTTCGCGGAATTTGACCCACTCGTCGACAGGCTCACCCGCGAGCTGTCCGCGGAGATTGCCTTCAGGAGGACACCGAACCAGACCACCCGGCCTGCCCCGAGACGGCCCGCCCCGCACCGTGACAACAACACCAGGGGAGCTGGAAGGAGGAACACCGGCCGCCGTTTCGACCCGGCAGCCGCGTCAAGGATCCAGAAGATGTACCGTACAAACCGCCTCAAGGCCGTGAGAGAGATCCTCGACGGGCCCCCGTCGTACTGCACGATCCCGCCCGAGCGCCTCTACAACTACTTCCTCGGAGTGTTCGGCGGCGTGCCCAGGAACGACGCGCAGCGCCCGGAGTGCCTCCGCCCCCTGCCCCGCATTCCCGACGCGGATGGCCTGGAGGCCGACTTCACCCCTAAAGAGGTGACGGCCAGGCTCTCCAGAACCAAGAACACTGCACCCGGAAAAGACAGCATCCCCTACAGCCTCCTCAAGAAACGGGACCCCGGCTGCCTCCTGCTCTCCACCATCTTTAACTTGTGCAAGCGCTTCGGCCGCTCCCCCACCTCCTGGAAGAAGGCCATGACCGTCTTGATTCCCAAGAAGGGCGAGCGGGATGACCCCAGCAACTGGAGACCCATCTCCCTCTGCTCCACCATGTACAAACTGTACGCCAGCTGCCTGGCAGCCAGGATCACGGAGTGGGCGACGACCGGGGGAGCCATCAGCCCTGCCCAGAAGGGCTTCATGCCGTCGGAGGGGTGCTACGAGCACAACTTCCTTCTCCAGACCGTCATCCAGACGACCAGGAGAACGCGGAGGCAGTGCTCGATAGCGTGGCTCGACCTGGCCAACGCCTTCGGGTCCATCCCCCACCATCACATCTTCGACACCCTACAGGAGTTTGGGATGCCAGAGACCTTTCTCCACCTGATCCGGGAGCTGTATGAGGGCTGCAGCACCACCATCCGATCGGTAGAAGGGGAGACCGCAGAGATACCGATCCACAGCGGCGTGAAGCAGGGTTGCCCCCTCAGCCCCATCGTCTTTAACCTCGCCATGGAGCCGCTCCTGCGGGCGATCTCCGACGGCGGCGACGGCTTCGACCTGCACGGCGAGAGGGTGAGCGTCCTGGCCTACGCGGATGACCTGGTCCTGATCGCGGACGACCCCGAGAGGCTCCAGGGCATGCTCGACACCATCGGGAGAGCCGCGGACTGGACGGGACTCCGCTTCAACGCCAAGAAGTGCGCGTCCCTCCACGTTGACGGGAGCAAGAGGGACTCGGTACTGATGACGGAGTTCCTCATCCAGGGCGAGTCCGTCGTTCCTCTGGCGGAGGGGCAGGCATACCAACACCTCGGCACACCGACAGGCTTCCGCGTCCAGCAGACCCCAGAAGACACCATCGGGGGGATCCTGCAGGACGTCGCCAAAATCGACACATCCCTGCTGGCGCCGTGGCAGAAGATCAACGCCCTCAACACCTTCCTGATCCCCCGCATCGCCTTCGTCCTGAGGGGATCCGCCGTGGCAAAGGTGCCCCTCAACAAGGCGGACAACGCCATCCGGAAGCTGGTCAAAAACTGGATGTCCCTGCCCCGGAGAGCCAGCAACGAACTCGTATACATCAAGCACAGGCACGGTGGTGCCGGCGTCCCCCGTATGGGAGACCTCTGTGACGTTGCGGTCCTCACGCACGCCTTCCGCCTCCTGACGTGCCCGGACGCCAAAGTGAAGAACGTTGCAATGGCCGCCCTCCACGCCGCCACCGAGAAACGAATCGGCAGACCTCCCTCCGACCAAGATGTGGCCACCTTCATGAGCGGCTCCCTGGATGGCGACTTCGCCCGGGACAGGGGAGACTTCGCCTCGCTGTGGACCCGCGCCCGCATTGCCACGCGCCGGCTGGGAAAGCGCCTGGGCTGCCGCTGGGAATGGAACGAGGAACGGCAGGAGCTGGGAGTCCTGATACCGCGGATCGGAACGGAGGACAACATCATCGTCACCCCCGGAGCCAGAGGCGTGCTGGAGAGATCGCTGAAGGCCGCCGTCCACGCGCTCTACGTGGACGCCCTGAAGAAAAAGCCGGACCAGGGTAAAGTCTTCGAAGTAACCAGCAAATGGGACTCCAGCAACCACTTCCTCCCCACAGGCAGCTTCACCCGGTTCGCCGACTGGCGGTTCATCCACCGCGCCCGGCTGAATTGCGTCCCGCTCAACGGTGCCATCCGCCACGGGAACCGGGACAAACGCTGCAGGAAGTGCGGGTACGTCAACGAAACCCTGCCCCACGTCCTATGCTGCTGCAAGCCCCACGCCAGAGCCTGGCAGCTACGCCACAACGCCGTCCAGGACCGTCTAGTGAAGGCCATCAACCCGCGTCTGGGAGAGATCACCGTCAACCGCGCCGTCCCCGGCACCGACAGCCCGCTGCGCCCGGACATCGTCGTCACGGACGAGGTGGGGAAAAAGATCATCCTGGTCGACGTAGCGATTCCGTTCGAGAACAGGACCCCGGCCTTCCGCGAAGCCCGAGCCCGCAAGCTCGAAAAATACACCCCCCTGGCTGACACCCTGCGGACTAAGGGTTACGAGGTTCACGTCGACGCTCTGCTCGTTGGGGCCCTGGGTGCCTGGGACCCGTGTAACGAACGCGTGCTGAGGACCTGTGGGGTGGGCCGTCATTACGCGCGGCTCATGAGACGCCTAATGGTCTCGGACGCTATCCGTTGGTCCCGGGACATTTACATCGAGCACATCACCGGCCACCGCCAATACCAAGAGTGAGCCGGGGAGACCTCGTGCACCCACACACACCCCCTGCTGGACCCTATCCCCTGAGCCCTGAACCCACCAAACCTAGCTGAATCCCGCCACGTGAGGGTCACCCCATCCCCATTACCCAGCCCGCTTACTTATACCCATGACTATCTCTACCTCCCGCATGGGTGATAGACCCTCACTGCTTATCGACTGTCTCCTGATCCCGCCCACCGGTTACCCACCCCTCATTGGGGACATTGCAGTGTGTATATACTATGTGTGCTGCCCAGCCCCAAAACACCAACATACCCCCATACTCTGTATGCTACCCCCAATGACCAATAACTAACGCTTCAAATTTTCTGTATCGTTTATTTCTTTTAAATATTCTCTAATAAAATTTAAATCTGACGGACTAGGGGAAGGAGGGAGGGCGGGCCGAGTGACGACATGGCGTACAGGCACAGGGAATTAAAATCAAGAACGGTGGCTGTGTATCAGGGAGAGACACAAACAACTGTCACACAGAATGGTCCCCCCCAAAGATTAAAGTGAAAACCCTGGGCTTAGCAGGCCGTTGATTTGACGGAGGGAGGGGGAAGCAAATGAATACAGAGCAAATCTATTTTTTACATCTTAAGACGACGGTGCAGCGTGACTGATAGCCCTCGGCATCTTTCAGGGTGCTTGGCAGCAAATACGGGGTGGTGTATGACGATGGTCTTCAGGCCTATTGCACGATCGGCTGCTCGGAGAAGACTCTGCTAATGTGCAATGACCCGACTTGTAATAGGCCAGTTAACAGTCGTAATGCACCATCTACTGCCAAAAGGCAAGCCCCACGGCTGCCAGCACCCAGATCGCCGATGAAGGCTACCAGTCTACTGCACCGTCTACCGCCAAAAGGCAGTTAGCAGCTGCTGCTGTGTAGCAATGCAGTCCCACATCTGCCGGCACCCAGAGGACATATGGTGACGGTGAGCTCAGCTGAGCTGAGCGGGCTCCATGTTGTCTGCACAGGTAACCCAGGTAACCCAGGTAAAAAGGCGCGAATCTATTGTCTGCCGTTGCTGTGACGGGGGAGGGAGGGGCCTGACGACATGTACCCAGAACCGCCCGCGACACTGTTTTGCATCATCCAGGCATTGGGATCTCAACCCAGAATTCCAAGGGAAGGCGGAGACTGCGGGAACTGTGGGATAGCTGTGGGATAGCTACCCATAGTGCAATGCTCTGTAAGTCGACGCTTCCTTGCTGCTGTGAGCTACCTACAGTACCTCCATCCTCATCTTCCTCGTTCCCCGAACCGTCTTCCCTGTGTGTTTCTCCAGTGAGAGAGTCATAGCACACGGTTGGGGTAGTGGTGGCTGCACCCCCTAGGATCGCATGCAGCTCCGCGTAGTAGCGGCAAGTTTGCGGCTCTGCCCCGGACCTTCCGTTTGCTTCTCTGGCTTTGTGGTAAGCTTGCCGTAGCTCCTTAATTTTCACGCGGCACTGCTGTGTGTCCCTGTTATGGCCTCGGTCCTTCATGGCCTTGGAGATCTTTTCTAATACTTTGCCATTTCTTTTACTGCTACGGAGTTCAGCTATCACTGCTTCATCTCCCCATATGGCGAGCAGATCTCGTACCTCCCGTTCGGTCCATGCTGGAGCTCTTTTGCGATCCTGGGACTCCATCACGGTTACCTGTGCTGATGAGCTCTGCGTGGTCACCTGTGCTCTCCACGCTGCGCAAACAGGAAATGAAATTCAAACATTCGCGGGTCTTTTCCTGTCTGCCTGGTCAGTGCATCTGAGTTGAGAGTGCTGTCCAGAGCGGTCACAATGAAGCACTGTGGGATAGCTCCCGGAGGCCAATAACGTCGAATTCCGTCCACACTACCCCAATTCCGACCCGCAAAGGCCGGTTTTATCGCTAATCCCCTCGTCGGAGGTGGTGTAAAGAAACCGGTTTAAAGGACCCTTTAAGTCGAAAGAAAGGGCTTCGTCGTGTGGACGTGTCCAGGCTTAATTCGGTTTAACGCTGCTAAAGTCGACCTAAACCCGTAGTGTAGACCAGGCCTAAATCTCACCCTTCTTCCTATACAACGTCTCCCAGGTCTGACCTTTTCTCTCTTCCCACACTTCCCAAACTCTGGTCTGAACCTCGATCATCCCACATCTTCACTGCTGTGATCTCCTCATCCCGCGCCTCAGTGCTCCCCTCCAAATCAAACTGATGCAAAATACCTCTGCTGTCATCACTCTGACTATATTATCGGCATCTTTAAATCCCTCCATTGGCTCCTCTCTTCCAAAGCATTGGACACAAACTTCTTGTCCTCACTTATGTAAGCAGAGTCAGGATGAGTTCTACCCTGACATCTGGTGGTGAATTATGGCGACTGTGGAAAAGAACTCCAGGGGCTGATCTGGTTTGCATAGGCACACCCACTCGCCTGGCATGAAACAACAGCAACTCAAAGTGGTTACTTTGGCTGGTGTGGGATCCCCAGTTTCTCTAATATTGGGGCAGGAAGAATAAAGTTTTGTTACCCTGATTCTGTGAATCAAGGCCAGTGGAACTGTTGTATGACAGAAGGACTGAGTGAGTCCTTCACCATTACCTAAGTAGCACTTGCTTGACAAGGGGCATGGGTTACAAAACCCAGTGAATTGAGAGAGGATGGGGTCAGGTATTTATATCTGATGGTATGGGCCCTCTTTGAGGGTTTGAAACACCAATTGCACTACCTCCTCTCTCCACTGTTGAATGTCAGAGCTAACTTTGATTCCATTAGGAGTCTAGTTACAGGCTGCTGAGCTGAATTCACTTTGGGCCAATGGTGTACCAGCACTGGGGCTCCCCTACTATACGCTAAGAGCTGAAATCACAAAAGAGCTAAAGTTATTAAGAGCTGAGATCACTGAGACTGTGTTAACTAGTGGGGGAGCCTGAAGCTATATTGCTAAGCGGCTGGTGGAGCAGCTTGCAGAGTGGAGCCTCACAGGACGGTGGGAGTGGAGCTGAGCAACTCACAGGTCGGTGAGCAGGGCGGAGTGGCTGGAGAAGCAGCGAGCGAGCGAGCAGAGCAGAGCGGCGCCTTGTGGGAGCGGCCCAAGGAACAGCCGAAGTGGAGCAGAGCTGAGCGGCTCACAGGTCGGTGAGCAGAGCGGAGCAGCTGCCAGAGCAGTTCGTGGACGGCGGGAGCGGCTCACGGGACAGCTGGTGGAGTGGAGTGGAGCGGCTCGTGGAGAAGGCTGCGGCGGAACCCCACGGAGAGGCAGCCAGTCGGCCTCGGATCACGTAAGGTGCCCCTTAACACCCTGCGTGCCTTCCCCCCCCCCTTGAACTCTGGGGCTGCACTGACCAGGGACAGAGACTTTTGGGGGGTTGTTGGACTTTTGGGACTTTGGTGATCCTTGGGTTGCTGGACCCAAGAGACTTTGGGGTTGTTGGACTTTTGGGACCTTGGTGATTCTTGGGTTGCTGGTTTCAAGAACCAAAGGGAAAGGACACCGCCCAATTTGCTGGGGTGGGTTTTTTGCTCATGAAGCCTGTTTGTGTTGTTTTTCCCATTTAATGCTGATGTCGTTTACCTCATGTTATTAAACATTTTCTGTTACACTCAGACTCCGTGCTTGCGAGAGGGGAAGTATTGCCTCCTAGAGGCGCCCACGGGGTGGTATGTAATTGTCCCAGGTCACTGGGTGGGGGCTCGAGCCGGTTTTGCATTGCGTTATTGAAACGGAACCCCTAGATACAGAATCCGGCCCTTGTTGCTGCCAACTTAGATGGGCAGAAGGGTTACACTTACAAAGCTCTCCAATTTAGCCCACCCCACCTACCCAACCCAGTATATCATCACCAGGTTGATTCCCTGTTTACTTCACCAGTGATGCCAACTTCCAATTCTCTACTTCTTCAACAAGGTATTTTGTGCTTTCACACAAACTGCCCCTTAAGAGTGGGGAAAACTCCAGTCAAAATCTACAAATCCAATATTTTGTCCTGCTTTCAGTCTCTCCGCAAAAGTCATCTCCGCAACGATGCAACCTGAGAATGGCTAGGCAGGTGGTGAGCTGTGATCATCACTATTTGCAGTCAAGGATTTAAGAAACAATGGGTGGTGGTGGTGGTGATATTTTGGTCCCACTGAACTCAATAAAAGTTTTGCCATTGACTTCAGTGGGCCAAGGATTTGCGTGGGGGGGGGGTGAGCCTTACAACAGAGTTAAGTGCTGTTCCCTCAGCCCAAAATGATCAAAGGATTATCTAATAATCACACATCTATGTAAGAGTGGGGAGGATGTCTGACTGTTTGTCTACTGTGCCTTCCTTTTACTGTTCACTCAAATACAGTTAAAGGATTAGACTGAGCGATTCAAAATCTCCTAAATCAAAGAAAGCAAATGGAACATAACACATTCTTCAGACAGGTCAATTCCCTCATCATTTCTGGTAGAGAAGTAAAGTAACTAGATTGGTCTGATTATCTTTCAGTCTATACAGTATTGGAGGGTGTGACACTCCATATCCCCATATTCACCTCTGTCATATCATTATGATAAGTTTTGTACAAAGTATGCCTTGTAAGATACCATTCTAAAAATCTTGATCTGTTGAACATTAATATCTTGTTGGATTGTATGTATGTATTCTACAACCTCCCTGGCAATTTATTCCAGTGCTTAACCCCCCTGACAGTTAGGAAGTTTTTCCTAATATCCAACATAAACCTCCCTTGCTGCAGTTTAAGCCCATTGCTTTTTGTCCTATCATCAGAAGTTAAGGAGAATAGTGTCTCTCCTTCCTCTTTGTAACAACCTTTCAGGTTGTTAAAGGCTGTTATCATGTCCCAACTCAATCTTCTCTTCTCCAGACTAAACAAACCCAATTCTTTCAATTTTTCCTCATAGGTCATGTTTTCTAGACCTTTAATCATTTATCGCTAAGTCCAGTTTGTCTGGGTGACAAGGTAGACTGGGGAGTCTAAGGGGACTGTCTGTGGCTCTGTAGTAAGACTGGTGCAGTGATACAGGAGTTCACATTTGTTACTGGCTTGGTGAAATCTAATTATAGAACACACCGCCAGCTTCGGGTATCTGCCTGATTTAACAGTCTGCCCCGAGGAAGGCCCTCCTGGTTGTGAGCCACTACAGACAGTGTGACAGTGAGTGAATAGTTATTAATCCTGAAGGCCTGGGGAAACATTTCAATAGATTGTTGGCCCTTTTCAACCTCATCAGCTAGTCAAATTTTGGGACCCTGTGGATATTCCCATTGGACATAGGCCTAGTCTACACTACAGAGTTAGGCCAATGCAAGGCAGCTTATGTCAACCTAACTGTGGAAGTATTACACTTAAATTTTGCTCCCACAGACGTATCTGCCCCGCTATGATGACTTAACTCCGCCTCCACACGTGGAGTAGAGTCAAGGTCGATGTAGTTTGGTCAACGCAGTGTCATTGTAGACACTGTGTTGCTTACATCAACTGCTACCAGCTTTTAGGAGCCTTCCTACAATGCCCTACGGAGCACAGACCTGTGGCCGGTGGCAGCAGAGGGGCTGGCATTGACCTGATCTCCCCTGGTCCATCAAATTCCCTGGTTCTGGACCAGTCAGGTCCCGAGGGTGCCGGACCAGTGAGGTAGAGCTTGTATAGAGTTTCAAGTGCAGATGAGCCCAAAGTCATGTTGCTTAATGCATTACTGGAAGGTGCTTAGACACTAAAGGAGTGCAGTAGAAGTACCTATTGAGAATAGAACTGCATGCAAATCAACCAGCATCCTCACATGTAAGACTTTTGGGATTAACTACTTGTTTAGCCCCACTCCAGCAATCATTCTGAACAGACAGATCCAATGTCATTATCGATGTGACCATTGGAACAATTTGTGTATATTTTTGTAAAGAAAGAAGAGGACACCAAAAATCCACTCAATGTCACCAGTTTCCTAATGGAAACACTGAAAGACTCCAAATACAGCTAACCACTCAGGCCAAAACTGATGTCAGAATCAAGAGTGAAATGGCAAGTAGGTATCGCTGTTGAACAGAGATGGAACAAATAACGCAAGTGTATGCCGACATTAAATCTGCCCAGAGGTACTCTAAGCTGCACAAAATAAATTTCAACAAGGCCTAAAAGAAGAGCAAGAAACTTCTCAAAAGGTGACATCTGGAGTTTCCCAGAAAGCACTTGCAGATGACCTGGGATGGAAGTAAAAACTTGTTCTCTCTCTTTCTCGCCCAGTGATAAATAATTTTATCCACACTGTGGATAAATAGTTAAATCATCACTGGGGGGCAGGAGAAGGGGAAGAGGAGGATGCTCTGTAGTCCAGTGGTTAGAGTACCCACCTAGGAGGTAGGAGACCCCAAGTCCATTCCCCCTGTCCCAGTCACTATTATTTATCCACAGTGGAACAGCTTCAACAGAATGGTGGTAGAATGTGCATTTGGACATTTAAAAGGTCGCTGGCGCACATTACTGACTCGCTCAGACCTCAGCCAAACCAATATCCCCATTGTTATTTCTGCTTGCTGTGTGCTCCACAATCTCTGTTGAAATAAGGGGGAGACCTTTATGGCAGGGTGGGAGGCTGAGGCAAATCGCCTGGCTGCTGATTACGTGCAGCCAGACACCAGGGCGATTAGAAGAGCACACCAGGAAGCGCTGCACATCAGAGAAGCTTTGAAAACCAGTTTCATGACTGGCCAGGCTACTGTGTGAAAGTTCTGTTGGTTTCTCCTTGATGAAAACCCACCCACTTTATTGACTCATTCTCTGTAAGCAATCCATCCTCCCCCTTCGATCACAGCTTGTTTTCAAAGGAAATAAAGTTACTATCATTTATTCTTTATTAATTGATTATAAAAAGAGGGAGAGAACTGACAAGGTAGCCCGGGTGGGGTTTGGGAGGAGGATCGGAGGGAAGGAAAAGGCCACTAAAAAAAGGTTAAAGTAATGACAGCCTTTTGCTTGGGCTGTCCATTGGGGTGGAATGGGAGGGTGCACAGAGCCTCCCCCACACCCCACGTTCTTACACATCTGGGTGAGGAGGCTATGGAACATGGTGAGGGTGGAGGGTGGTTATATAGGAGCTGTAGCGGCACTCTGTGATCCTGGTGTTGTTCCTGAAGCTCCACCAGACGCCGGAGCATGTCTGTTTGCTCACGCAGCATTCCCAGCGTTGCATCCTGCCTCCTCTGATCTTCCTGCCACCACCTCTCATCTCGAGCATCTCTCCTCTCCTCACGTTGGTCCCTTCTGTCCTCACGTTGGCCCTTCATGTCCTCACGTTCACTGGCATCTTTCTTGTACTTTGATACCATGTCCTTCCACTCATTCAGATGAGCTCTTTCATTGTGGGTCGATTCCATGATTTCTGAGAACATGTTATCTCGCGTCCTTTTTTTTCCTCTGCCTGATCTGAGATAGCCTTTGGGACGGAGGAGGGAGGCTTGAAAAATTTGCAGCTGCTGGAGGGAGGGGAAAAAAAGGAGAGAAGTATTTAAAAAGATACATTTTACAGAACAATGTTTATACTCTTTCACAGTGAACAACACTATTCACATTACATAGAACATGTTATTTCAGTGCAAGGTCGCATTTTGCATCTTAATATTGAGTGCCTGTGGCTTTAGTGTTAGAGATCACAAACGCAGGTCCGGGCAACAGAATTCGGCTTGCATGCGGCCATGGTAAGCCATTGTCTTTCAGCTTCTGCGCCCTCCTTTCCCACATACCAAGCAAAGCCCGTTGAGTGCTGCAGTTTTCCTGTTAACCTGCAGCAGGAGAAAACAAACTACCCCCCCCCCATCAATTATCTGGGATGGTCGCTTTACCCCTCCCCCCACTGCATGGCTGGTATCAGGGAAGATCCCTGCTAGCCAAACATGAAAAGCTCAGCGCCAATTACCACCCCCCCCCTGGGCTTGGCTAACTACAGGGAAGGATTTCTTTTCAGCCACAGGCAAACAGCCCAGTAGGAATGGCCACCTCTGTCCTCTTAATTAAATTCCCGTATTTCAATCAGGTTACCATGAGCAAGATCACTCTCCTGAGAATTACACAGCGAGATAAAGGAAGGATGTTGCTTGAATGCCAGCAAACACCGGGACCATACGCTGCCAGGCTTTGTCATGCAATGAGACCAGATTACTTGCTACTAGCATGGAGTGGTCAAGTGTCCTACCATGGAGGACGGAATAAAGCTGCACTGCCCAGAAACCTTGTGGAAAGACTTTTGGAGTACCTCCAGGAGAGCTTCACGGAGATGTCCCTGGAGGATTTCCGCTCCATCCCCAGACACATTTTCCAGTAGCTGTACTGGCCACAGACACATCCCAAGTACTCAGGGCAAAGTAATCATTAAAAAATGCTTGCTTTTAAACCATGTTTTATATTTTAAAAGGTAAACTCACCTGAGGTCCCTTCCATGGGGTCATGGTCTTGGATACTGCCTTCGGAGGGTACTTCAGTCAGGCTGAGAAAAAGATCCTGGCTGTTGGGGAGAATGGAGTGATGTGTGTTCTCCACAAGCTTGTCCTCCTCCTCTTCCCCATCCGGAGAATCCTCAGGTGTGGCTGAGATTACCCCCGCCTCTGAATCCACGGTCAGAGGTGAGGTAGTGGTGGCGGCCCCCCAGAATTTCATGCAGCTCAGTGTACAAGCGGCGTGTCTGCGGCTCTGACCTGGACCAACCGTTTGCCTCCTTGGTTTTTTGATAGGCTTGCCTGAGCTCCTTAACTTTCACGCGGCACTGATATGAGTCCCTGTTGTGGCCTCTCTCCATCATGCCCTTGGAGATTTTTTCCAAAGTTTTGGCATTTCGTCTTTTGGAACGTAGTTCTGCTAGCACTGAATCCTCTCCCCATATAGCGATCAGATCCAGTACCTCCCGTACGGTCCATGCTGGTGCTCTTTTTCAATTCTTGGACTGTATGGTTACCTGTGCTGATGAGCTCTGCGTGGTCACCTGTGCTCTCCACACTGGGCAAACGGGAAATGAAATTCAAAAGTTCGCGGGACTTTTCCTGTCTACCTGGCCAGTGCATCTAAGTTCAGATTGCTGTCCAGAGCAGGTCACAATGATGCACTGTGGGATAGCTTCCTGAGGCCAATACCTTCGAATTGCGGCCACACTAACCTTAATTCGAAATGGCAATACCGATTTCAGTGCTACTCCCCTTGTCGGGGAGGAGTGCAGATATAGATATTAAGAACCCTTTATATAAAAATAAAGGGCTTCGTAGTGTGGACGGGTGCAGGGTTAATTCGATGTAATGCTGCTAAATTCGAATTACACTCATAGTGTAGACCAGGCCACAGTGTATGGAGGCTCTGACGTTAGGGCCTTGAGTTCAGACACCCTCCTAGCCAAGGTTATTGCTACCAGGAACGCCACCTTGTAAGAGAGGTAGAGCAGGAAGCATGTTGCCAATGGTTGGAATGGTGGCTCCATGAGCATGGAGAGGACCAGACTGAGGTCCCAGGCAGGAACTGGCTGACGGACATGAGGGTACAGTCTGTCAAGACCCTTCAAAAACTGGCTAACCATCGTGTTAGTAAACACCAAGGCCCTCCGCACCTGGGTAGAAGGCTGATATGGCGGCTAAGTGGACCCTTAATGATGATAAGGAAAACCCCTGCTGCTTCAGATGTAGGAGGTAGTCCAGAATAAATGGCACTGAGGTTAGCATCAGGGATGAATGGTGCTTTCCTGCTCTGAGCAGGAAAGTTCCATCGGGTTCAACCATGGAGCTTCCATGCTGTGAGGTGAAGGGTCTCAAGGTTCGGGTGCTAAAGCCGACTGTGATCTTGCATGAGAAGGTTTGGGAAAAGTGACAGGGTGACCGGTGCCTCCATTGACATGTCTAGGAGAGATTTGTACCAGTGCTAACAGGCCCAGGCTGGTGCTATCAATATGACCTGAGCTCGTTTCCTCCGGATTTTGAGGAGTACCTTGTGAACTAGCGGTATGGGCAGTAATGTGTACAGGAGGGAACCTCCCCAATGCAGAAGGAAGGCGTCCATGGTGGAGCCAGGATGTGATTCTGGAAGGAGCAGAACTGCTGGCACTTCCTATTGTTTCGTGTACCGAATAGGTGTATCTGGGGATAACCCCACCCCCGGAAAATTGAATTTGTGATGTCCGGGTGAAGGGACCACTCTTGGCCATGGAACAACCTGCTGAGGTGGTCCACCAGCTCGTCCTGTACCCCAGGGAGGTATGAAGCTTGTAGGTGTATTGAATGTTCTACCCAGAAGTCCCACAGCATTAGGGCTTCTCGGCACAGGGGATACACAATGACCCATTAGGTGTGCCTGGAAGGTCGGGCATGCTAGTTGTACCGCTCTCAGCTCTCTGACATTGATGTGGAGAGCCAGGTCAGCCTGAGACCAGAGATCTTGAGTCCTGAGGTCCCCCAGATGAGCCCCCGATCCCAAGTCTGGTGCATCCATCACTAGTGACAGAGATGGCTGTGGAGCAGCGACGGGGACCCCATAGCAAACGTCCTGAGGGTGACCCACCTGTGAGGGTTTACTCGCCTCATTACAGGGCAGCATGGCCTAGTGGCCAGAGTCCCTAGAATTGCCTCTGGTTATAGGGCAGCGTGGTCTAGTGGCCAGAGTTCACTGAATTACCCCTAGTTTCAGGGCAGCACAGCCTAGTGGCTGTAGTCCATAGAAGTAGCCCTTGTTGCAGGGCAGCGTGGCCTAGTGGCCAGAGTTCACAGCGTTGCCCCTGGTGACAGGGCAGCACGGCCTAGTGGCCGTAGTCCATAGGATAAGCCTTTGTTACAGGGCAGCACGGCCTAGTGGTCAGAATCCACAGAAGTAGCCCTTGTTGCAGGGCAGCATGGCCTAGTGGCCAGAGTCCATAGGATAAGCCCTCGTTACAGGGCCCTAGGACCTTACTATTGGCTCAGTGGGGGGGTCCTACCGAAACACACTGAGGCTTACCAGGGGAAAGGTACCAGTGCATCACACACACACACCCCGGTCACTTCCTACCGGTTTGGAAGTTGGGGTCTCCCACGAGTCCCAGGGTTCTCCAGGGGTCTCCAGGTCTGTCATCTCCCCTGGTTCCTCCTGCAGTAGGGGTTCACGCCGGTCCATAGACGCCTCTGTTCCCAGCAGCTTCAAGAGTGTTGGCTGGTTGTCTGCAGGAGCTTCCCGGTTAGGTCCTTCCCCTGCAGCCACCCGCCCAGACTGAGCCGAGTTCCCTCCTTTTATACTCCCTGAGCATTTGGAGCATGCCCAGTACTAACAGGGTGGGACTTCCTCCGTCAGAGCTACTGGTCTGACGCCGCTGGGGCTAGTGCGGGGCGGGGCTGCCCCGTCACACCACCACAGGAGGAAGTCGAGGACCGGGCAAGGCAGGGTCACAATCCTGTCCAAGCTGTACCGGGCTGGTCAATACGCTGACTCCAGCTACAACTGAAGATGTCTGAGCCTGAGCCTGGCATGCTGCACCACATAGATACAGGCAGTCATGTGTCCCAGGAGCTTCAGACAATTTCTCACTGTGGTGGTGGGAAATTGTCTGAGGTCTTGAATGATATCAGTCAGGACCTGAAACCGTACTGCTGGCAGGTATGCCCTGGCCTGGGTCAAGTCCAATACTGCCCCTATAAACTCTATCCTCTGGACGGGGGACAGAGTGGATTTGATCTCATTTATAAGGAGACCCATGTTGTCGAAGGTGGCTCTGATGAATTTGACTTGAGCTTCCACCTGAGTCCTGAAGCGGCCTTTGATTAGCCACTCATCGAAGTATGGAAACACCTGTATTTGGTGTCTGCACAGGAATGCAGTGACAACTGCCATGCACTTGGTGAAAACCCGAGGTGCCGCTGACATGCCAAACGGGAGGACTGCGAATTGGTAGTGGGTGTTGCCCACTATGAACCTGAGGTACTTCCTGTGGGGTTGAATGATTGCAATATGAAAGTTCATGTCCTTCAAGTCGAGGGCAGCACAACAGTCTGCTGGATCCAGTAAGGGAATGATGGAGGCCAAAGAGACCATGTGGAACTTGAGTTTCTTCAGGAAATTGTTGAGTTCTCACAGGTCCAAGATGGGCCTGAGGCCACCTTTGGCTTTTGGAATTTGGAAATACCGGGAATAAAAGCCCTCACCCCTGTGCTCCTTAGGAACCTCCTCCACTGCTCCTAGAGATATTACTGACTGCACCTCCTGGATAAGGAGTTGCTTGTGAGAAAGGTCCCTGAAAAGGGACAGGGAAGGAGGGCGGAAGGGCAGGAAGGCACAGAATTGGATGGAGTATCCCCTCTCTACTGTGATGGCTCTGCTGACCAAACCGCTGCTGGGGCTGCGGCCAGAAGTGTCTCCTCTGAGCTGACAGAGTGTAGAGGCCCAATGAACTAAGGGTGGCTCTAGAGTCTTTAAGGCTGTTTAGCCTTTTGTCAGTTTTCTCTGAGAAGAGAGTCTCACCCTTGAAGGGAAGGTCCTTAATGGTTCTCTGTACCTCGTAGGGGAGGCCAGAAACCTGGAGCATGGCCACTCCCATAGCCATAATCCTGGTGGCCGCATCGAGTGCCGCCTGAAGGGATGCCCTGGAGATCAGTCTCCCCTCCTCAACCAAAGCTGAACATTCAGTGCAGGAGTCCGCGGGGAGCAATTCAGTAAATTTGGCCATTGCCAAGCAGGTGTTGTAGGAGTACCTACTGACAATGGCCTGTTGGTTTGATATCCTCAGTTGTAGTCCCCCAGTAGAGTAGACCTGTCGCCCGAACAGGTCTAATTTTTTGGCATCTCTATTCTTGGGCAAAGGTCCCTGAAATCCTTCTCTCTCTCTCTCTGGTTAGCAGCATCTGTGACGAACTGGGACTGTTCTTACTGTGGTGTGTGAATGCTGACAGGGGAGTGTGACTAGGATAGTCTGCATTGGGGGATGGGAGTCTGCCCGAAGGAACATACCTGAGCATGTAACATGAGAACCCAGGAAGGGGTTGGAGGCCAGGTGACACCTTGGCCCGGGAAACTGAACAAAGGCTGTGGGAGGGGTCACTGAAGGCAGAGTGTGGGAAGCGAGCTGGAGAGATGGCTGGGAGGCAGAGATGGCTCTGACCCCCCAAACTGAGGGGGGTTGGGATGCCCTGGGACCCCAAGCTGGACCTAACTGAGGGGGGCCCTGTTGTCTGTGCCTGCAAGACCTGTCTTGGACTGTATTCCTGTCATCCAAATAAACTTTCTGCTTTACTGGCTGGCTGAGAGTCATGGTGAATCACAGGAAGCCGGGGGTGCAGGGCCCTGAGTCCCCCAATACTCCGTGACAACTGGTGGCAGCGGCGGGATCTACTGCACCCCGTGGACGGTGCTTCCTGCAGTAAGTGACTGGGAAGCAGTAAAACGAAGGGGGATTGATGGGGACCAGGCGTGCTGAAGAGTGAGAGAGACGGTTATTACCCCTGGGAGTGTGTGACCAGCGAGAAGGACTTTTGCAGTAACAGGGTCCCCTGGGGGGATCGCAGCGAGTGGTCCCAGGGGCGGAGGAGTCTGCAGCTCGACCCTGGCAGAGAGGTGGTGACCTCGAGAAGGGCTGGCACACTAGGGGTCCCCCTGGGAACTGTGGGGAGCTGTGAGCACACAGGCCGGTGAGTGGCCAGCAGGAAGATGTATGCCAAACGGCTTAAGAGCGACCTGGTGGAGCTGTGCAAGCAGAGGGGGCTGCGCAGTGGGAGGCTCACCAAAGAACAGCTCATTGCCCGGCTGGAGGCGGAAGATCGCGCGAATGAACTGATCCCTGTGTCTCAGGGAAGCAGCCTGGCAAATGCAGCGCAGGCACCAGTATCTGTCCCAGCTGGGAGTGGTCAGCCGGCTGCTGAGGGCTTCCAGAGACCCCTCCTTCCTATGCCTAGGGGAAGGGTGGGGAGGAGCCCAGCAAATACCGAGGGCGCCGTGACCCCCCCGGCCAGCAGGGGATCCTCCTGGCGAAGCTCGCCGGCCAGCAGAGGATCCTCCCGGCGACGTTCGGCATTCGTGGAGTGGAATTGGCTGGAATGGGAGAAAGAGCTAAAACTGAGAGAGCTGGAGGATCGTGAACAACAGAGACAGCATGAACGGGAGGAGAAAGAGAAACGGAGACAGCATGAAGAGAGACAGCGTCAGCATGAACGGGAGGAGAAAGAGAGACAGAGACAGCATGAAGAGAGACAGCGTCAGCATGAACTGGAACTGGCGAGATTGAAGGGCAGCGCACCCCCGGCTGCGGTGAGTGAGGGGGGACCCAGGACTGCACGGAGCTTTGATAAGTGCATCCTGGCCCCACACAAGGAGGGGGAGGACATGGATGACTTCCTGGAGGCCTTTGAGACGGCCTGCGAGCTGCACCGGGTTGATCCCGCGGACAGACTCCGGGTCCTTACCCCCTTACTGGACCCCAAAGCCGTGGCATTGTACCGCCAACTGGAAGAGGCAGAGAAAGGGGACTACGAACTATTCAAAAAGGCCCTGCTACGTGAGTTTGGGCTGACTCCTGAGATGTACCGGGAAAGGTTCCGGAGTCAGGATAAAACCCCTGAGATCTCATATCTGCAACTAGCCTTCCGCATGGAAGGATACGCCAGCAAGTGGGCTGATGGGGCCCAGACGAAGGAGGACCTGGTCAAACTGCTGGTACTGGAGCAACTGTATGAGCGGTGCCCATCCGACCTGAGGCTGTGGTTGGTGGACAGAAAGCCAGAGAACCCGCGACATGCAGGCCGGCTGGCCGATGAGTTTGTAAAGAGCCAGTCAGGAGATAAAAGGGAGGAGTCCCAAAGGAACAGTCCCACCACAACGCAAAGAGAAAGTCACCATGGGACCTCCCCGTGGGAAAATACAGAAAAACCACATCAGAGGGAAACATCCAGCGTCAGGACCATCCGACCCACTCAAGGGGACCCATGGGACATGGGCTGCTACCACTGTGGCCAAAAAGGCCACATACGGGCCCAGTGCCCCAGACTCAGGGACAGACTGAGCAGACCGAACCCACAGAGGGTTAACTGGGTAGAGACCCAGCCCGGCGAGAGGCAGCATTCCCAGGGAAGGCGGGCTGGCAGAGTACCACCTGCTAAGGAGGGAGGAGAGCTCCCGGCCAGCTCCTCTAGGGGGCTGGATGCTCCAGACTCAGGGTTTTTGGTTTATACGGTAGGCGCGGGGCTGTCCCTCCAGAGAGAGTACCTTGTTCCCCTGGAGGTGGATGGGAGGAAGGTCAATGGATACTGGGATACGGGCGCAGAGGTGACGCTGGCCCGGCCCGAGGTGGTGGCCCCAGATCAGGTGGTGCCCAACACCTACCTGACCCTGATGGGGGTGGGCGGAACACCAGTCAAAGTGCCCGTGGCAAGGGTACACCTGAAGTGGGGGGCCAAGGAGGGCCCCAAGGATGTGGGGGTATACCCGTATTTGCCCACTGAGGTATTGATGGGGGGGGACCTGGAGAACTGGCCAAGCAACCCCCAAAGGGCACTGGTTGTGACCCGCAGTCAGAGCCGGCGAGGGGCACTGCGCCCTGGCCTTGGGGGGGGTGCCTTGCCTGAGGCGCAGGACCCTAACCTGGTGGGGAGGGAACGCCCAGGGACACGGCTCAGGGAGGCTGCAGCTTCAGACCCAGCGGGCGAGAAAGAGCAGGTGGCCATCCCTGTCCCAACTGCTGAGTTCCAGGCCGAGTTGCAGAGAGATCCCTCCTTGCGGAAGATAAGGGACCTGGCCGACCTCAATGCGGTACAGACCATGGGACGAGGTGGCTGGAAAAGGTTCCTGTGGGAGAAGGGGTTCCTGTACCGAGAATGGGCTCCCCCAGGGAAAATGGAGTCAGGGGGGATCAGGAGGCAGCTGGTGGTACCCCAGAAGTATCGCCGCCAGCTGCTGTGCCGGGCCCATGACATTCCCCTCTCAGGGCACCAGGGAACCTGGCGTACCCAGCAGAGGCTGCTACGGAGCTTTTACTGGCCTGGGGTCTTTGTTACTGTCCGACAGTACTGCGGATCCTGTGACCCCTGTCAGAGGGGGAGGAAGGCCCGGGACAAGGGGAAAACAGCTTTAGGACCCTTGCCCAGCATAAAGGATCCTTTCCGGAGGGTGGCCAAGGTTAAAAGGGCGGCTCTAAACCAAGAGAGCCCAAAGCACAGACCTCCAGACTGGAGCGCTGGGAGAAGACCACAGCCCAGTTGGAACCCCAGAGGTATGGGGGTGGGAAAAGGGCACAGGCCGCATAAACCTTCCCACATGCGAACTGCGAGTGCCATCAAGCACCCCCGACCTAAGGGGGGGCATGAAACTGGAGGGGCCTGGTGTAATTCTCACCAAGGAATGGGAGGGATGCGGGGGCATCCATGGGAACGGGGGTAGGTTCGAACTTCCCCGGGTCACTGGCTAAAGTGACCCTGCTCAGTTCGGTCTCGAAGGGGGGAGATGTGACGAACTGGGACTGTTCTTACTGTGGTGTGTGAATGCTGACAGGGGAGTGTGACTAGGATAGTCTGCATTGGGGGATGGGAGTCTGCCCGAAGGAACATACCTGAGCATGTAACATGAGAACCCAGGAAGGGGTTGGAGGCCAGGTGACACCTTGGCCCGGGAAACTGAACAAAGGCTGTGGGAGGGGTCGCTGAAGGCAGAGTG
Organism: Chrysemys picta bellii; assembly: GCF_011386835.1. Lineage (NCBI taxonomy): Eukaryota > Metazoa > Chordata > Testudines > Emydidae > Chrysemys > Chrysemys picta. The sequence goes on along the minus strand of NC_088802.1, from coordinate 12,062,519 downwards.
TGGGAAGTGAGCTGGAGAGATGGCTGGGAGGCAGAGATGGCTCTGACCCCCCAAACTGAGGGGGGTTGGGATGCCCTGGGACCCCAAGCTGGACCTAACTGAGGGGGGCCCTGTTGTCTGTGCCTGCAAGACCTGTCTTGGACTGTATTCCTGTCATCCAAATAAACCTTCTGCTTTACTGGCTGGCTGAGAGTCATGGTGAATCGCAGGAAGCCGGGGGTGCAGGGCCCTGAGTTCCCCAATACTCCGTGACAGCATCCACCACCAGAGAGTCAGGCTGGGGATGCGAGTATAAATGCTCATAGCCCTTGGAGGGCACAAAATACCGGCGCTCGTTGCGCTTAGCTGTAGGTTGCAGCGAGGCCGGGATTTGCCAAAGTGTTTTGCACATGTCTGTGATCATCTTTATGAGTGGCAAAGCGATCCGGGAAGGGACAGAGGGAGCCAGAATGTCCACCCCTGGGGCGGCATCATCGACTACTTCCTCTGCCTTAATGCCCAACCCTTGGGCACCCCGGCACAGCAGCTTCTGCAACGCTCTTGAATCCTCCAGGACTGGGGCTACTGAGGTGCCCAACAGGGCCTCATCTGCTGAGGAGGAAGAGGAGGAGGCCACCAGAGGAGGTAGTTGCTCTCTCTCATCCCCACCCAAGGGATCCTTTGAGCCCGAGGGAAAAACTGGGGGCTGGGCTGGTCCTGGTGCCAGGATTGGCATGGGTTTCCGTGCCGACATCAGTCCCGGCGCTTGCTGAGGTGCCATAGGTGCCGTTGCCATTGGTGCTGGTGCTGCTATTGGTACCTATGTTGGTGCAGGGCCCGTTGTCAGTGTGGTCGGTGCGTCGGGCCCCGAAGCTGGGATTGGGGCTGCTGGTGCCTCCGGTGCCGATGCATTCAGTGTCAGTGCCGTCATTGGTGCTGGAGTCAATGTGTGAGGCAACTGCTCAGCTGAGCATGATGGGATGAACACTGATGCCACCTCTGAGTGAGACCCTTGGCTTCTGTCCTGGGTTTGATGAAAAGCCCAAGGAGTCCGAAAGGGCCACTGAGGAGCATTCTGCCACTGAGGGGCCCATTGCATCGAGCGGGGCCACCTATGGTGTCGAGAGGATGATCTCCTGCTCCTGCTGTAGTTGGAGCGGTATGAGTCTGACTCTGACTCCGAGTGAGAGGACCATGGTGGGGCCGCTCCTCTCGAGGTGGATTTTAGAGAAGCAGGGGACTGACTGTGCTCTCTGGGTGGTGGCTCCGTGATAGGCTGGTGCCGAGGAGATGGTGATCGGCACGCCATCATCACCAGCTTCCCCTTAGACTGCACGGGCGGCAGGGGGGTGGGGGGCAGGAATGGAGCCTGTGGTGCCGGGATGATCTCTTGTCTCAGCAGCCAGAGTGGTGCTGGGAGCCATAATAGGTCCTGCGCCACGTGGAAAGCCTCCGGAGTGGACGGTAATGGTAACTGCTCCAATGGGTGCGGTGACTGAGGCTGGCCTGGACTCAACTGCCTTGCTTGGGCAGGAGTCAACATGGCTTCCATCTGAGTCTCAGAGTCGTGGCCCATCTGAGGTGCCACTGGTGGCTGGTCCCTGAGTCTTGCCAGGCGGGATCAGCCCCCGTCTGGCTTTTATGTGTGTGTGTGCGTGTACGCTGGTGATTGAGACCAGTGCCAAAGGCTAGAATGCCACCGAGAGGCTGCATGCCAGTGCCGTTCCCTGCCAGCTTTCCTCTTTGGTGCCGCATCCTTCTATGCTGACACTGGTCACTCCTTGTGGAGGAGAATGTGTTGGGGGCAGGGTCCCCGGTGCCAGGGTCTGATTGAGGCTGGAGGACTGCCTCCATAAGAAGAATCTTGAGCCACTGCTCTCTCTCCTTGATAGTCCTTGGTTGGAGTTCCCAACAAATTTTGCAGTGGTCTCTTTGATGACCCTCACCTAGGCAATATAAGCAGGAGGAGTGAGGGTCACTTTTCGGCATGCACTTCACACACGACTGGCAGGTATTGAAGCCTGGGGAATGAGGCATGCCCCAGTAACTGAAGGGGTAAATGGGGGGACCCCCTGCGGAAACTTTTTTAGAACTGCTAACAACTATCTGTACTTTACTACTATAGGCTAACTATATACAAAGACTGCTAAAGCACTGATAATCCACTTGCCAAAACAAGAGAAGAGCAAGGGGAAGTTCCAGCTACCATCACTGGAGGTAAGAAGGAACTGAGGGGGTAGCGGGTCGGCAGGGCTCTATATTGGGCACCATAAAAGTTAGGGTTAGGGTTAGCCGACCCTATGGCTACCTACTAGGGGAAAAATCTTCCAGGTACTGTGCTCACACATGCGTCCTTGGAATGGACATGAACAAACACTCAAAGAAGAACTGTAACATCCAGTGGGGTGAGAAAATTGCTTGATCTAAATACTGCCTAGTGTAATAAGTATCAGAGGGGTAGCCGTGTTGGTCTTTAAAAGCAGCAGAGAGTCCTGTGGCACCTTATAGACTAACAGATGTATTGGAGCATGAGCTTTCGTGGGTGAATACCCACTTCGTCGGATGCATGTGTAATAAGGTTTAGGATTTAGATTGTACGTTTATCTCTTATTTTCTTTGGTAAAAATCTCTGACCTTTTATGCCTAGCACTTATAACCACTTAAAATCGATCTTTCTGTAGCTAATAAATCTATTTTATATTTTACCAAAAACAGTGTGTTTTGACTGAAGTGCCTGGGAAATCTCAGCTCAGTTTACAAAAGCTGATGCATGTCCTCTTCACATTGAAGGGGCGTGGACTGGGTAATAAATGTACACTGGTCAGGCTTCTGGCCAGGGCAAGATGGTACAGCTCTGAGGAGTAAGGCTGGGACCTGGGGTGAATTGTCTGGTTCCTTTCTCTGTGTGATTCATGAGTGGCTCCGGGAGCATTCAGGCAATCTAGCTGCGTGTGAGGCTCCCCCTGCTGTTCTGCTGAGTGATAACAGCACCTGAAGGGGGTTGTTTCTTGTCACTAGCAAAGCATTGTGAGACACACGCTAGGCTGGAGAGTTAAGGGGTCACAGGAGTACCCTAGTTCCAGACTGTGCCCTGGGGATCCTGTCACAAAGAGAGCACCATGTCTGCTGACCAATCACAACTTAGAATCAACTAACACAGTTTGAACCCTGTTTAACTCCTATCTGAGAACAGAGATGGGTTGGGCTTTAACCTTCAACCTTACAGCAATAAAGACACTCACTTCACCATTAACTCCAGTGTAGCAGTACAAAGGTTGTTTATTACTGAAGTAATCCAAAGGAGAGTTTCCATTTGGAGCATGAGATGAAAAATATAATGCTTATTATGACAGAATTTAGCAGTTCTTGAAGAGTAACAAGCTGAGCCTCTTTGAAATTCTCATTGCCTTCAGCCAGATTGGGGGCACTTGGATATTTGACTCTGCTGCCACCAACACTGGCACGCTAGGAGGACTTCTTTGGGAGAGGAGCCTTATCTCCAAACCGTAATGCAGGTGTGGTAGGGACTGAAATCACCATAGCATTCCAGTTCCTTTTCTACTTTCACTTTTGGAAGGCATCGAGAGAGACACATTCAGTGTCCAATAAAAAATAAACACCATTTTGGCAGAAATTCGGAAGGATAGACCAGGATTCAACTCTTTGTCTCTGTAATATCTTAGTAAGAATTATTTTTTCAGTTTCATCACTGAAATAGTCACTGACAATGTAAACTAACTAGAGGAGAATGGATGAGGATTTTAGAAAACCTTGGAACACCAAAGAGAGCTCAAAACTGTTCCAAAACTTATTTCCAGGATGTATCAGGTAAGTGAGCTTCTGTCACTTGAATACCATCTCCTTTGCTCTCTGATATCTCCTAGTACACATTTATTCCTTGCATGAATTATTAACTGCAAAATGATCTAATAATCCCAGGATAAATGTGTCTGACTCTGAATATAAACTTTGCATTTGAATTATACATTCAAAATGATACATGAGCTATTTCCCCCTCTCCTTTCATTATAATGTAACTCCAGACTATTCTGGTTATTTGATTTAAGAATCTATTTCTTTGCTCCTATGTTTTATTCAAGAAAACTGGACCTGATCCTGCTCTCAATGCATTCAAAGGGAGATTTGCTATGAATTAACTAATTGTATATTTCAGTTTTGTAAAGTAAGTTACAAACTCTTGCAAATCTAATTTTATGAAGCGCCTTTATCTGTGGTCCACATTACTTAATAACTTTGTTTATGGGACTGAATCATTTTGCCTCTGATATGTTGAAAGAAAAGAAATGGGTTAAAAAAAATATCTCTCTCTGACACACATGCTTTCTCATTCTTTAAATCTTTTTTCTTCATTGACAGAATTTCTAGCAACTTTTACACCGATCTGACTTTTATTTTTAACGTGGATTTTGTAGGGATGGGGAAAAATCAATGTGTCCTCTTTAATATTTGACTTTAATGATTTAATGTTAGCCAGTGTTATGCTCACTATAAGTTTTTTTTCTTCCTTCTTCCTGTTGTCTAGATCAAGTTACAGTGAAGATGAAGGTTCTCTCATTCTGTCACATCTCCAGAGCCAGCTCCCCTCTCTCTGGTTTTATTATTTTCTTCCTTACTTGTTATGTTCACAGGATGGAATCAGGTAGGAATCTGCCCTGTGTCTGCTGTTCCTTAGAGGATTTAATTAGGTCCCTGAAGTGTCTTAACAACATGCTTCACTCAAAGTCAATGGAACTACTCACAGTTTGTAAACTTAACCACACAGCAAGATCAGCACCTTCATTATTCAACCTTTGCCCTGATTGTGTTGATGCTGCTCCATTATTTTATTTGCTCCTGGGATAGTGCCCAGGTCTGTTTCTTCACCCAAGTATTTTTAAAAGATTGTCAAAGATGCCCAAAGCACTGGGTGGACACTTACTGAAGTGTTTAATAATAACAATAATAAAATCAAATAACTTAGTGGGTTTCAGATGTAAAAAAGATCAGAGCCCTAGTTTGAGACTAATGTGCACAAAAACATAAGAAGAACCAGAATATATTGATGTCATGTGACTTTTTAAATTGGGCCTGTTAGCTGTTCCATATATGTTAGGTGTAGTATACACCGTATTATTAGGCATTATGTGCACAATAGTCCCATAATATACATGAGAGAGAGAGAGTTAGGAAGTTAACTGAATGTATTATGCTCTTCCCACTATTCTGTTCACCAATATCTAATATCCCACAACACTTGACAAATCTTAAGTTAGTGTTCACAATAGAAAATAGGAAGCCTATCAAAGCCTTGAATGGTTTGTCCTAGCACTGCTTGGGATGTACCTCTACACCCACCTGGTTTGGAATGTGGTATCCAAGAAAGGGTTAAGCAAGATACAGAACAACAAGTTAAGAAACTGGTGGGTTGGATCTTAGGTGATGTTTAAAGTGCTTTTTCACTTGTAAACAGCCATGGTATAAGTGGGTTTGGGGTGTATTTTTCAAGCACACCTTTTGTGTAAGGTGAGTATGCTGCAAGATAAGAATTGCCTCCTGGGAGGAGGATTTATATGTCTCCTTTATGTAGTGTACTGTTTTGTCTTTGGGCAATAATGTTCACTAAGTTTGGTTATTTGGTCTCTTGAGCATGTGAAGTATTGAACCATACTTTAACACCTCGGTGAAAGAACACCAAATATGGCCCACTAGCCCTACCCTTATTCCTGGTGAGGCCCAGCAAATTTCATGGCAATGTCAGTACGCGTGTCAGTTTGAGATCACTCAGAAAAATTGGCTGTTAAATAGCAAGCTTGTCTCAACTATACACCAAAAATGTCCATTACCATTTCCCTGCCTCAGTTTCTCTGATGTATGACTGTGACATGGACTGAATACACCTGTCTTCAGCTTCCCATCCCATGTCAGCACTGTGTGCCTTTGTCATGCACTGAACCTACTAATTCTTAGCTCCCCTCTCTCTGTCCCATGATCTGTGTCTGGGTCATGCACCAAGTTTGCCTGTTATCAGCGCCACACCCCATCTCAGTGCTGTGTGCTGTGCCATACACACAGGCTGAGTATTCTTATAACAGAGCACCAGTCTCACTGCCCATGAGCACTGCTATCAAACATTCAGCTGAAATGTTCCATGCCAGGTGTCTGTCCCTGGCTGAAGTTTTTGGAAAGTTTGTCTGAAATGGAACCTCTTGACTGTGCCCTTCATATCAAATTCCCATTCTCCACTGACCCGCTTTTTGTTGTTGTTGCTTTCCTGGTGCATTTTCCAGCAAAGTTCACAGTGATTGGACCCCCTGACCCTGTCACTGCCATCCTGGGTCAGGAAACTGTGTTACCTTGTCACCTGTCCCCAAGGATGAGCGCTGCAAACATGGAGGTGAAATGGTTCCGATCTGAGTTTGTATCCTTTGTGCACCTGTATCGTGATGGGAAGGATCAGTATGAAGGGCAGATGTCAGAGTATCAGGGAAGGACGGAGCTTTTGAAAGCTGGACTCACAGATGGAAACTTTCCCTTGAGGATTCTCAAGATCAAACGCTCTGATGAAGGAATATACCTCTGTTTTGTTCAAGACGATACTTTTTATGGAGAAACTGTATTGGAACTGCGGGTAGCAGGTCAGTAGCTTGTAACAGTTTTAGCTGTGTGTGGTCTGCAGGCTTTGTTCTTTCCAATTACAACAACTGTGACTCCCTGCTTGTGAAATATTTCCCAATAACACAGTGTATCTAATTTTCAGCAAACAGCCACTTTTATACCAGGGAAAATATGCTGGAAACTTTCCCAACATGTTATTAAAAACATTTTTAGGATGGCCAAGGCACTTTCTCACCCAATCTTGACTGACCCCAAAGCGTTCTTTAGTTAAGAAGGAAAAGACTTCTGGACAAATACGGCCTTCCAGTTGCTCTGCAGTCATTTCTAGGATGTGTGGCTAAGGTGGGACTGACAGACTTTTATGGCTTTCTCATTGGTTCACTGTTGGATGTTCCTCACGGTGTAGTTAAAATCAAAAGCAGTGTGCTTATTTGCTGAGACTGTATAATGGTGGTGGTGGGTGTGATGGCTTCCCCTGGCGTACCATTTGGAACTGGGGTACAGCTGAGCCCTCTCTTACCAGTCTGGGTTCCCTCTTGCACTGCAATCTTGTGACAAGCTGCAAAAGGTGGGGGGATAGCTCAGTGGTTTGAGCATTGGCCTACTAAACCCAGGGTTGTGAGTTCAATCCTTGAGGGGGCCACTTAGGGATCTGGGGCAAAATCAGTACATGGTCCTGCTAGTGAAGGCAGGGGGCTGGACTCAATGACCTTCCAGGGTCCCTTCCAGTTCTATGAGATAGTTAGTTATATTTCCATATTTAAAGCCCTCCACACTTGCACTCACACCAACATCCACAGGTAGGGACTACACCCATCTTTGTGCATGAATGCATCTGGCCAGCACTCATGAACCAACAATAGTGAGGATTCAGCCAAAACACTCCCCAGCTCCCCAACCTAGGACCCTGGAGCTGTACCATCCTGTCCTAGTCAAGAGCCTGACCAATAAAGATTATTACAATTACCCACTTCACCCCTCCCTCAATGTGGAGAGGAATATGCACAAAACCTTTGTTAATTGAGCTGAGATTTTTCCCAAACACTTCACTCAAACCACACTGTTTTAGGTAAAAAATATATAAAATAGATTTATTAACTACAGAAAGATAGATTTCAAGTGATTATAAGTGATAGGAAACAGATCAACATTGATTATTAAGCAAATAAACAAAAACCTAATCTAAGGCTAATATACCACACAGGATTTGAATCTAAAAATGTCTCACCATGTTAGATAGTACAAACAGTTTATAGATGTTTCATACACAGGCAGGGTTTCCATCTTTCCCACCTGGGACCATCACTTCCCCAGTTCAAAGTCTGTACTCTTCCAGAGGTATATCCAGGTGTTGAGTTGTGGGGCAAGCGAGGCCCATTGGTGATCTCACTTCCCCCTTTTACAGTTTATTTTATATGGTGGGAACCCCTTTGTTCCAAGCCAAGTTCCCAGCCCAGTTTGTGGAAAAGTACAGGTATCAAAATGGAATTCAGTATCATGGGTCTAGTCACATCCCCCTGAATGCTTGATGAGTCATGGCAGCCATTATCCATAGGTTGTCTGAAGTGTCCACTAGTGAGGACAAGACTTTTCCATGGCCCATTGTTTTCGCTGATGAGCCATTAGCATTGTCTAGCTTCTTCACTGTTGTACCTGAAAGGCTGGTTGTGGGTGTTACCCAGAACAAGCACATTTGAAATACAGATGCATGGTCAATATTCATAACTCCAGATACAAAAATGATACATGCATACAAATAGGATAATCATTCAGCCAATCATAACTTTTCCATTGACACCTTACTTGACACATGTTGTACAAGATGCAACATAATTTATCATAATCATACCATAATCATATTACTATGGTGGATATGGAGTGCAGAGTGTCCTAGTTGGGAGGGGAAATTATGCATTTATCACTCTTAGACAAGACTGAGCATTATTCCCCTGCTGCTTTAACACTTTCATCATGAAGCCAATTAGATTTTTTTTAAATATATATATCTATCCAATTCCCTAATGATCAGATTTTCTAAAGTTCAGATCCTATTTAGTTATCTACATTATCATATCTCCAAAGGTGTCAGCACTCAGTTACGCCTGTGTTGAGATGACAATATCTCCCACTGACTCAGTGAAACTATTTTAAATATTTGTTCAAATTTGTGTGTGTCCATGAGTATTGGGATTTCAGACATTCCAGTATTCATTTATCCCTTCTACTGACTACCCGCATGAATTAGTGCTGTCTAGTGTGAGTAAGGGATTCACAAACTGTCCCTTCTGCTTTATTAACATATGGAATTGACACCTTTATGTATTTCCCCTTAGGTCTGGGCTCTGCTCCTCTTATCTCTGTGGAGGGTCACCAAGATGGAGGGATTCGGGTGGTTTGTCAATCAGCTGGTTGGTACCCAGAGCCTGAAGTGCTGTGGAAAGATCTCAATGGGCAACATTTACCATCACTCTCTGAAACAACATCCCAAGGGGATAACGGCCTGTTTGAAACAGAAACTGCTCTCATTGTAAAAGAACATTCAAACCAAAACTTGTCTTGTTGCCTCAGGAACACCGTTCTCAATCAAGAAAAGGAATCAGCAGTTTATATAGCAGGTCAGTTACCATCCAAATCCCACACTGAACTCACCACCACTAGAAACGAAACAAAACATAGGAAGAAAAGAACTGAAACATCTGTGTTGGCTATTTCATAATCCATGCACAAACACAGAAGATAGTGTCTTTACAGGATTACATTTTAAGCAATTTGATTCCCTTAATTGTGAGTATTCAGACTATAAACATTTTGAATTTCATGTAAATTTAATTTTAAATTCGACTTTCCTCATATTCTAGTGCGCACGCACACACACACACACACTCCAACCTTTTTGAGAGGGAACTTTCACTCAATCCACTGATGCAGCAGGTTCCTGTAACCTTAAATTCACCTTAATGGTTTTTTTGAATGTGGTAAATTTTGTACTCTGGCTTGACTGTGATCTGTAGAGCCCTGTAAACCCACAGATATCTGCTTTATATCCACAGATATCCTCATTTTGGGGGATTGCAGATTGGATGCGGATACCAATTTTGTATCCACACAGGGCTCTAGTGATCTGTTCACTTCACCAACTTCATTACTTTTGTGAAATGTCACCTAAGTCATGTGATGTTGTTTTTACTGACATTCAATGGGACTTGCGCTCCTTAATTTACTTTTGGCCGGATCCACAAAAGGACTCATTTTACCCCTTGTCTACACACAAAGGATGTACTGATTAACTAGTTAATGGATGACACCCGCTTGTGTGAACATTTCTTGTATAAGTTTCAGAGTGCCCTACATAGATTTAGCTTCAATCAATTCCTCATCGACTTCAGCTAAATGGAGATAGAGCACTAAGAAGCTGATTTGTGGTTTAAGGTTTTGTTCATCAATTTATTCAAATTGGTGCAACGCTCCTACGTTGTCATCTCTTGAACCAATTGAAGAATGACCCCATAAGAGGGTTGCCCCAGGTTCACTAAATCAGAGCACATACCATGTGCGGAAAAGACATTAGGCACATTTGAAAATTCCATCCTGTTTAGATGACCAAATCACTGTGAACACAAGAACAGCAAATGGAAATTAGTTAATTTGCTGCACAAGTGTGCGGACAATTATGATTATGTTTTTTCCCAATATTAGGGGGTAACTGTGGATTTTTCAAAAATATGCTAATTAAACTGGCAGTTTCTGAATATTGCTTACTGCTAAGAGCCAAATTCTTTTCTGGTATAACCCTGTTAGAGTCAATGGGGTTTTATGAGCTGAGAATTTGCCTCTGATCTCTGTGGCCCTCTGAATAGCAATAAATCAAATCAGGGCTGTGTTTTCAAGGATAAATCAGTGGTAAAGCTGTGTTGATTGGAGCCGTATTTAAAAACAGTTTCTGATCTTTTGTGTAGTGTAGACATGGCCATTCTTTCACTCTTAGCTCACACAAATCCTGCTGGGCACTATTTATGTATTTGTGTGAAAAAAAAAATCTGCTCTTAGTCACCACTTCCAAACTAAGGCAAGCCCTGGGTGTTTTGTTTTTCAGATTCCTTTTTCCCGAGGGTGAATCCCTGGATGGTGGCTCTGAGTGTGATCCTGGTGGTTTTGTTTGGTTTCATTGGCCTCACTGTTTATCTCTTTAAAATGAAAGGTAAATATCAGAAGGAGAAATATACTGTAAATAAAGTTTTTTTCTAATAAATAAGGGCAATTTAGGGATTTAACATGAAAAGAATGTGTGATCTGCTGATCTGGTCTTAAATAAAGAAGAATGGATGTGATAGAGGGTGGGGGCAGAGGAGAGTCTGAGACAATAGAACTGAATCGGATCATAGCAGATACATCTCTGTTCTGCTTGGTCCTCCATCTCCCTCTCTTCCCAGTTCTCAGGCAGCTATTGCTTTCTGTCTCTGGTCCCACTTGAGAGAAGGTTCTGCAAAGCCGAGCCTCTCATATTTCACCTCATCTCTCTCTCTCTCTTTCTCTCTCTTTTCTTTTTTTTTTTTGCTAAAGTGTAATGCACCTCGACATTACAGTGATAGGCCGTATAGACACGCCCCTGTCGTAAATCAGTAAAAACCATACCCATGATCATATAACTCAGACACAACTGTCCATGTCCTGCTGAACTTCATCCATAAAAAGTACCAGCCCAATTTCCAAATAAATTGGACTTTCCCCTCCATGCTCCTAATGAATTTTGTACCTATAGGATGTAGCCTTTTAACTCTGTTTCATGAAGCAAGGCAATGAGAATAATTTATATTTATTTCTGTACTTTTCAGAGAAACTTACTGAAGAAGTTGGTAAGTTTCAATTTCCCTTTTTCCACAAATACAATTTTTGACCACAGTCACACAACTGTATATAGATTTGTTGTTTTCTCTGATTTATTTTTACTTCTCTGTGTTTGTCGGGTTGAGGAGGGTTGATGTGTATGTAATAGGTTGGACCATTTTAGGGCCTGTTTGGATGTTTCCAGAGACCCATTCCCCGTAAAAGTCCTTCCAAATACGGGGTTGGATTTATATAGCTACATATCTGAGGGGTGTAAGTTTCCAGCACAGATAAGCCCTCAGTCTCAGAGTCTTTCAAAAGAATCTACAGAGATCTGGCTTGTTCAGGAAGGTGTGATGAAGTGGGAATTTTCTGCAATATTTTTATGAAACCTGTGTTTACCTCAGTTTCTGCTATATGGACATTGTTACCCAATGGGGGGAAAGGACTGTTTGCTCTCTGGGCAGGCTAGGCGACATAAATATGGGTGTTGCTTAGCTGTCTGGGCCTTAGTCCCCAGATCAATGGAGACAGAGGTGAAAGTGGGCCGATGTGGGCCAGTGCGGCGCTCTGGTAAGAGCCGGCTGTTGGACCGGACCGCACACAGCTGACTTCCCCCCCACCGTCAGCTGATGGAGGGGAGGAGCAAAAGGGGCAGCTGCCCCGGACTCCGGCTTTGGGGGCCCCCACGGGGGGCACCCCAGGAGATTAGCAGGGGTGGGGACCTGGTGCCTGTTGGTGCCTGCTTCTTTGTGGAAGAGACAGGGCAGCCCATTAGGGTTTGGAATTTTTCCAACAAAGGTTGTAGCTTCCCCTCCCCAGCCCCACGGAATACCCTAAGTAAGTTGTCTTCCTCCAAGTGGCTCTGTTGCAAGAATCAGCTCCCCTGAGTTCCAGCAGCCTTCCTCCTAGTTGCTGCCCCCTCCTGTGACAACCTCTCCCTTGGAAGATCATTTCTTCCAAGTGGAGCAGGCCCTGTGGGAATGAGGTCACTTGAGCCCAGAGGAGTTTTTGTCTCTTCCTGAATGGGAAGGGGCTGTGCCCCAGGACAGGGTGTGTTACCCCAAAGTTTATAAAACTAGATTAAGTCTAAACTAGATAAACTTCACACCAAAATGTTATTGGGGGTGTGTTTGTGGGGAAGCAATAGAAAAAAGGAAGTTGAATACAAATAATCACCCAGCCTTAACTTTGTATTGATGATAAAGAGAAATAACATATAAGGGAAGGAAAGCTCATAACAATTTTGATATCTATTTCTGTTTATGTTTTAGTGAAACGAGATCTAGAAATTGGTAAGTGTCATTTTCTTCCCTCAGAAGAAAATGTTTGTACACAATTGGATCCCTCTGTAGAAGTGTAATAGAGTCATCGGTGGGTTAGGTGGTTTAATGGTTAACACACTTAGTGCCCCCTCCCAGTGAGAAAGTCTTTCAGTTTTGGCCCTCTTTTAATCAGAGGGACAGGAAGGTGCGTTTGTTTAGTCTAGAGAAGAGAGGACTGAAGGGGGGCATGATAACAGTTTTCAAGTATATGAAAAATTGTTACAAGAAGGTGGGAGATAAATTGTTATCATTAACCTCTGAGGATAGGACAAGAAGCAAGGGGCTTAAATTGCATTGAGGGAGGTTTCGGCTGGACATTAGGAAAAACTTCCTAACAGGCAGAGTAGGTAATAAATGAAATAAACTGAATAAAGGAGAATGTAGAATCTCCTTCATTGTCTAACCTGCTCTTTAAAAACTCCAAACACCTGTCAGGGTAGTCTAGAATAGATAATACTTAGTCCTGCCACAAGTGCAGAGGATTAGACTTTCAGTCTAATGATTCTATGAATATAATAGAATCACAGTGTTTAAGACCAAAAGGGATGACCAGATCATCTAGTCTGACATCCTTAAGAGGAAAATGAATAAAAATAGTTTCTAAACCTTAATTATCATATTGATGATAATGAGAAATAAAACAAAAGAAAAGGGAAACTCCTAACATACAATATGTGTCTTTCTGTTTAATTTTTAGGGAAACGAGATATAGAAGTTGGTAAGTGTCATTATCCTTCTTCTGACATGTGAGAGTTTGTTTAATAGTTGTGGAATTGTTCACTTTTCAATTTTCTACACTTCTGTTGCAACATTTAGCCTCATTTTGTTTGTTTGCATGTTTGCTTTTTTAATTATTGTTTCTTTTTGGTTGGGGGATTACAGTAGCGTGATAAAATGTGGGCAAGCACTAAATTGGATAGATTACAGACCAAAATTTAATTTGAAAAACTGATAAGCGATAGAGTCACAGAGGTTAAGATCAGTAGGGCCCACTGATCCTCTTGTCTAATGTCCGGAAGAGGAGGTTGATTTCTCTCAGCCTTTACTGTCATATTGATGATAAAGAGAAATAAAACATAAGAAAATGTAAATGCCTAACAAAAATATATATTTATTTCTCTTAAATTTTTTAGAGAAACGAGATAAAGAAATAAGTAAGTGACATTGTCCTTCCTCTGATAAGAAATTTTTGTACCAATTTGGATCCTCATGTGGGAGTTTGTTTAATTGTGGTGGAGGTGTTTGTTTTCAAATGTAACTTTCAAAATTGTTGCAATATGAAATCTTTTAAGTTTGTTTGATTTTTTTTATTATTACTATAATTCTTGTTAAAGTTCATAGGGGTTTGTTTTGTAATGTAACTTTATAAAACACAGGGAAAGATTAAAATGGATTCATTTCACAGCAAAAGCTAATATGAAAAATTGATAGCAATAGAGTCATAGAGTCACAGAGTTTAAGACCAGAAGGGATGACTGGATCATCTAGCGTGACCTCCTTAAGAGGAGGTTGAATAGAAATAATACTCTCTCAGCTGTAATTGTATTGAAGATCAAAGGAAATGAAACATAAGACAAGGGAAACTCCTAACAAACAATATGTGTATTTCTGTTTAATTTTTAGGCAAAAGAGATACAGAAATTGGTAAGTGTCATTATCCTTCCTCTGACAAGAAAATTTTAATACCAGATTGAATTCTCATGTGGGAGCTTGTTTACTTGTGGTGGATGTGTTTGCTTTTAAATTTAAGTTTTAAAATTGTTGCAATAGAGAACCTTTTTCATTTGTTTGCTTCATGCTTTTGATTATAGTTATTATCATTCTTTTCATGGTGTGTGGGGTTTTTTTAAATGACACTTGATGAGTTGGGGAAAAAGACTAAACTGGATGAATTTCACACTAAAAGCTAATTTGAAAAATTGATAAGCAATATAATAATAGAATCACACAGTTTAAGACCAGAAAGAATGACTGGCTCCTCTTGTCCAGTGTTCCAAAAGCTGTGGGGTGTGCCCTGCTAGGAGTGTACGAAGGAATGTTTGGGGGACGGGGTCCATCGCAGAGCCCTAGCCAGCCCCCATGGGGCATGGGGAGGTAGTGCCACCCAGCCCCTCTCTGCCCCAATTCCAGCTCCGATCCCACCCAAGCTTCGCTCGGTCCCTGCTCCACCCCCAGCCCAGGTCTGGCCCAAGCCACAGCTCCACTCTACTCCCTGTTCTGCCCCAGCCCCTGCCATGCTCGGCCCATAGCCCAGCTCCTGCCCCAGCCACAGCTCCACTCCACCCCCTGCTCCGTCCCCAGCCCCTGCTCCACTTTTCCCCGAGCCCAGCTCCCACCCCAATTGCAGCTCCAGTCCCCTACCTGCCCTGCCTCCAGCCTATCTCTGCCCTCAATCCCTCGCCACCCCCAGCCCAGCTCCACCTCTATTTCCAGTTCCTCCCTTATCTCCAGCTCTGCTTTCAGCCCAAGTGCCTGAACTCAGCCAACTGTTGTGTAATGGAGGGGGGAGGAGGGCCTGAGACAGACTCCATTACTGGTAAGGAGGGGCATGACAGGAAAAGTTTGGGTACCACTGGTCTAGTCTGATCTCCTTAAGAGGAGTTTGAATAGAAATAATATCTCAGTCTTAACTGTCATATTGATGATAAAGAGGAGTTTCCCTTTTCTTGTTTTATTTCTAACAAACAATCTGGGTATTTCTGTTTAATTTTTAGGCAAACGAGATATAGAAATTGGTAAGTGTCATTCTCCTTCCTCTGACAAGGATTTTTTTTGTAAGTGAATCTTTATGTGGGAGTTTGTTTAAATGGTTTGGAGTTGTTTAATATTAAATTTAACTTTTACAATTTTGTTGCAATACAAAACCCCTTGTTTGTTTACTTGCTTTTTATTATTATTCTTTCTTGTGGGCTTTAATGTAATTGTATAAAATGTGGGGAAGCGCTAAATCTGATCGATTTCACACCAAAATCTAATTTGAAAAACTGATAAGCAATAAAGTCACAGAGTTTAAGACCAGAAGAGAGCCCTGGATCCTTTTGTTTGATGTCCCGAAAAGGATGTTGATTTCTCTCAGCCTTCACTGTCGTATTGATGATAAAGAGAAATAAAACCCAAGGAAAGGGAAACACCTAACAATAATATCTATTTATTTCTCTTTAATTTTTAGACAAACGAGATAAAGAAATAAGTAAGTGTCATTATCCTTCCTATGACAATAAACTTTTTGTACCAGTTTGGATTCTAATGTGGGAGTTTGTGTAGCAGTGGTGGAGCTGTTTGATTTTAAATTTAACTTAAAATTGTTACAGTAAGAATCCTTTTTTGTTTGCTTACTTTGTTATTGTTATCAGTCTTTTGGTAACTTGTGTGGGGGGGTGAACTTTAATATAGCTTTATAAAATGTGGGGAAAGACTAAACTGGATGAATTTCACACCAAAAGTTAATTTGAAAAATTGCTAAGCAATACAGTTATAGAGTCATAGTGTTTTAAGAACAGAAGGGATGACAGGATCCTCTAGTCCAGAGGTCTGCAGACTGTGGGGCAGACCCCTAGGGGCATGTGGAGGAATGTTCAAGCAAGCGCAGGGCTGGATTAACTCTTCCGGGGGCCCAGGACTATTAGAATTTGTGGGGCCCCCTAGGCTTCAGGGTAGGGCCAAAAATGTGGGATTCAGAGTGCAGGAGGTGGCAGTGGATTGGGACAGGGGGTGGGTGTGGAAGAGGGTGAGGGCTCTGACTGGGGGTGCAGGCTCTGGGGTGTGGATGGGGATGAGGGTTTTCGGATGCAGGAGGGGGCTCCCGGCTGGTGCCAAGAGGCTTGGAGTGTGGGAGAGGGCTCAGGGCAGGAGGTTGGGGGTGTGGGGTCTGGGAGAGAGTTAGGGTGTGGGAGGGGGCTCAGGGCAGGAGGTTGGGGTTGCGGGTTCTGGGAGGGAGTTAGGATGCAGGAGGGGACTCAGGGCTGTGGTGAGAGGCAGGACAGGGGGCTGTGTTGTGGGGTGCTTACCTGGGACAGCTCCCTTTTGGTGGCGCAGGTCCCGGAGAGGGGGAGCAGGTGGCTCCGCATGCTGTCCTGTGCTCACATGCAGGCACTGCCCCCCACAGCTCCCATTGGCTGTGATTCCTGGCCAATACAAGCTGTGGGGAGTGGGGCCTGCAAGTGAAGGAAGCGCATGGATTGAGCTTCCTGGCACTCGCAGCTCCAGCCCAGCGGGGGTGGGGTGGGGGAATGGCATGCCAGCGCGCAGAGCCACCTCCCCGCCAATGCCAGGCTGGGCTAGAATGCAGGGGCTTTAGTGGCTGCAGCCCACGGCCCTGGGCTAAGGGGGCCCCGCAAAAATATCAGCACTTTTGGTGGTCTGGAGATCTTGTTGCGGGGCCATGGTTTGCCTGGGGCCCTGGACTGCAGCCACTAAAGCCCCTTTCTTAATCCGGCCCTGAGCAGGTGCAAGGCAGGGTCCCTGCCAGCCCGCATGGGGAGAGGGGAGGGAGCCCCACCCAGCCCCGCTCTGCCCCCAGCCCAGATCCAATCCCATCTGCAGCTGTGCTCCGCCTCCTAACCCCCCATCAGGCTGTGGCTACTGCCACAGTTCCAGTCCTCCCCTTGCTCCGCCCCCAGGCCAGTTCCTACCAAATTCCCTCTCCTCCCCCAGGCCAGCTCTGCCTCTAGCCCCAGCTCCTCCCCCATCCCCAGTTCTGCACCCAGCTCTGCCTTCAGCCCAAGATCCACTGCTGAGCCAACTGGGCTGTAATGGGGGGGGGGGGGCGCAGACAGATTCCATTACTCAAGAGGGGAGTGATGGGAAAAGTTTGGGCCCCACTGGTCTTGTCTGATTTCCTGAAGAATAGAAGTAATCTGTCTTAACTGGCATAGTGATGATAAAGAGAAATAAAACTTAAGAAAAGCAAAACACCTAACAAACATTTTGTGTCTGTTTGAATTTTTAGGCAAACGAGATATAGAAATTGGTAAGTGTCATTCTCCATCCTCTGAAAAGGATTTTTTTTTTTGTAATTGGATCTTCATGTGGCAGTTTGTTTAAATATTGTGGAGTTCGCTGTAAAATTTAACTTCTACAATTTTGTTGTAATATGAAACCTCTTTTTTTTGTTTACTTTCCTTTTATTATTATTCTTTTGTGGAAGGGTTAGTGTAATTGTATAAAACGTGGGGAACCACTAAAGTGGAGAGATTTCATACCAAAAGCTACTTTGAAAAACTGATATGCAATAGAGTCACAGAGTTTAAGATCAGAAGGGACCACTGGATCCTCTTGTCTGATGTCCTGAAGAAGATGTTGATTTCTCTCAGCCTTTTCTGTCATATTGATGATAAAGAGAAAAAAAAACATAAGAAAAGGGAAATGCCTAAAAAATACCATTTCTTTCTCTTTCATTTTCAGAGAAACGAGATAACGAGATAAGTAAGTATCATTATTCTTCCTCTGAAAAGAAACTTTTTATACCAGTTTGGAGTCTCATGTGGCTGTTTGTTTAATGGTGGTGGGGTTGTTTGCTTTTAGATTTAAATTTTAAAATTGTTGCAATCGGAAACATTTGTAGTTAGTTTGTTTGCTTTTTTTATTTTTATCATCATCATCATCATCAGTCTTTGGGGGTTTGTTTGTTAATGTAACTTTATAAAATGTGGGGAAAGACTAAACTGGATGAATTTCACACTAAAAGCTAATTTGAAAAATTGATAAGCAATACAGTAGTAGAGTAGGTAATGGCCAAAAAAATATGGCCCAGAAGGAATTGTGCGAAGGGACTGGTGGACTATCAGCACCTGAGATGATTATCTTTCCTCCACACTGCAAAGTGGGCATGTAACCAACCTGAATTAAAGTGGTACCTGGGCTATCGCCTCTACCCAAAGTCTTGCCAGCTAACCTGGGTGCAAAGCACCACCAAACTTGAGTCAGATTTTTTGTGCTTGCGCATGAAACAGGTTGGGGCAACAGCCAGGTAAGATCCTGAGCTAACTCTGCAGTGAAGATCCACCCTGGGAGAGAATCACTCATGCAGTCCAGTGGAGGTTGTGTTGAACTTATAACTTTCTTTTCCCCCAGTATATTAGTTTGTACAATATTGAATCATGCAATACATGTTCAGATCTGCTCTCCTCTCTAATTATATGGCTGGTTTTAGGGTGGAGAAGATCCGTGGCACCTATAGAAGAAGGTAATTAAAGATTATATTTTATCAATGTCCAAATATTTGTTCCGATGAGGCAATGTGCCTCTTTTTCTTTGTATTTGGGAGTAGAGGAGATAGTTCAGGGCAGACCTCCCCAGCACCCTTCATTTCACGGCGCATCACAAGGTGAGGTGGGGTTTGTTCGTATGTCCTACCACACCATAATGAATCTATAGCATATTGCATCTACTCTTCCAGCCTCTTCACTGCCCGCATGTGCACTGCACCCTGCAGAGATGTGTGATAGCAGCTGCCACTCAAAGCACAGAACCAGTGGGACATGCACCTCCATAGCCACTTCTCCAGGGGGAGTTTGTTCTATCTCCCTGTGCTGATGTCCGATCTCCAGTGTCCCTTTGTTTCTTCCTTCATCTTTTCCCCTGTGAAGAAAGCCAGGAGCTCTGCAGTCACCCCACACTGACAGGGTGATCAGGGACTGTGTCTGTGTGAGACCCTTGCTCCAGTCTCAAGCAGAGGAACAGAGCCTTGATCACAGACAGGGGCTCCCCTGGCTCTATTATACATATCTGGGAAGCTCCTGTGATCAGCACTGTGAGCTTGTCTGTTTTCTCCTCTCTCCGTGCACCATGACCCCAGCATAGTCTTGTCTCTGGTAAACAGGATGTCACTTTAGTCTCCCCATCACTAGCATGATCCTCTCCCTCTTTCCACCAGCCACCTATTCTGTACCTCCTCTCTAGTGGCGGATCTGCCACTGGGACAATGGGGCCTGTTCCCAGGGGCTCCGGAAAAATGGGCATCTCTGTGCCCCAACCCGCTCTGCCTGCCCAGTGCTCCTGCCAGAGAGTGGGGTCACGGCTCAGGTGCTTGCCCCACTCCCCCATCCGCCCAGAACTCCAGCCATGGAATGGCATCAGGGTGCGGGGTAATTCCCCAGCAGGAGTGTGGGGACCAGGGGGTCTGGAGGCAGAAGGGGTGGGGATGGGCCCTCACTTGCTGTGGCCCATGGCCCCACAAAACCTTCATCTGTCCTGGCTCCCCTCACACTCGTAGCTTCCACCATGAACCCGCTTCCTTTGATTAGCCCCTCAGTCCCTGCCTCAGGATAATGTACTTTTGTGCTGTGACTGCTGCTCAGCAGTGACATTCTGGGCAGGTTCAATCCTGGTACCATTTGGCCTGTTGCTGTCCAATCTGTGACATTTCAGAGCAGGCCACGTGTGGTGGGGAGTCCCCATAGCAAAGTCCAGCACAGGGGCAGCTGGGACACAGAGAGATTTAAGGTGGGAGGGGGAGGGGAGCTCTGTCAATGTTCACTGAGTTTTACCATCTGCTGGGGCTCCCAGAGTCTCTAGTCCCCTCCCCGGGGAGAGGTGGGGGCAGGAGGGGAAAGATTCTGAGTCCCAGGCCTGGCCCACCTGATACTTTCACCCTGTCACTGACCCATCTCTGCCAGGGGAGTGACTCTCCCCAGCTCTGTGCTGAGATCTCAGAGCTGATGGGTAAACACTGGAGGAAGGAGATTCTCTGAGTCACTGTCCAGCTGGGGCAGATTCTGTCACTGTCACCATCAAACCCTCCCTCAGTGCTGAGCTCTGCCCCTCACGCTCTGATTCTCTCTCCCCAGCGAATGTGACTCTGGATCCAGACACGGCTCATCCCGAACTCGTCCTGTCTGAGGATCAGAAAAGTGTGAGATGGGGAAACACACGGCAGGATCTGCCCAACAACCCTGAGAGATTTAACTATTGGGAATGTGTGCTGGGCTGTGAGGAATTCACCTCGGGAAGACACTGCTGGGAGGTGGAGGTGGGGGATGGAGGATACTGGGCTGTGGGGGTGGCCAGAGAGTCTGTGGGGAGGAAGGGAGAGATCAGCCTTAACCCTGAGGGGGGGATCTGGGCTGTTGGGTGGTGGCTGGGTCAGTTCCAGGCTCTCACCTCCCCTGTGACCCCCCTGCCCCTCAGCCGGTTCCCCAGCAGGATCCGGGTTTGTCTGGACTGTGACCGGGGGCAGGTGACATTTATCGATGCTGGTGACGATGCCCCGATCTTCACTTTCCCGCCGGGCTCCGTCCCTGGGGAGAGAATCCGACCCTGGCTCTGGGGGGGATCCCGGCTCAGACTGTGTCCCTGAGACAAGCAGCAGACCCTGAGATCAGCCTCTCTACTCTCACACACCCCAGTCTCTATGACCTTGGAGGACTCCCATCTACCCAGCCCCTGGCTCCTCATCTCTATCACCTGTGGAAGCCCTTCCCCTTCCCTTCCCTTCAGCCCCAGGGATGGGAGGGGGAGGGGGAAGAACCCCTGGGGCTGTAGGAGGGGTAGAGGGGCCCTGAGGGGCAGAGATGGGGGCTGGGCAGGGGGCAGAACTAACAGCCGGGCTGGGGACAGGCAGACATGGGGGTGGCAGGGACACATCATTGATCAATCAGGGGTTGGGGAGAAGCAGCAGCAGGGAGCGGTTTGTACAGATCTGTGGGATTAGATCTCATGGGGTCTCCCAGCCAGAGCTCCTGCTGCAGGGGCCAAAGTCACCTCAGGACAACTGGTAACACTGTAATGGTCAAACACACACACAGGATGGGGGATGGGTAAGAGGTGCAGATTGATGGAAAAACCATGTTACTGAAAGTGAGACTGTATCTCATTAATTCTCTATATTAATTCCTGGCCATTGGTGCTATTTTAGTGACATTAAGAAAACTGTTCTCAGTAGCTGGGGAATCTCCTTGCCATGCTGTGGTTATTAAGGCTCCTTCTTGGCTCTGTTTACTTAGCACCTCTAGTTACTTACTGTAAATAAAACATTACAAACAATTCTTCGTGTTTGTTCCTCTTTACTGTCCCAGCTGCAGGTGCTGGGGGCAGAGTCCTGGGATTTCCTTTGTGACTTGGTTGTGTCCCCCCAGCCTCCACAGAAAATGTTGCGCCCCTAGGAGGAGAGTTTGGGTTTTACTGTGATGTGTCACTCTCCAGGCTGTGCTCTGTCTCTGTCTCTGTCCTGTGCACACCCATGTCAATCAGGAATTGCTCAGCTGTGCTCTGCGGAGAGGAGACTGGCTGCACAGGGGGCAATCCATAACTTGGTGTTGCAATGCTGAGCATCACAGGGCTTAATTTGTAGGCAACTAGAAAATCATCGTCTGCAACTCTGCCAAAGCTGAATGAGGGGCCTAAACTCCCTAGACAATGCATGGGCATCACAGGCACCTTACAGTGCGATTCACAAAAGCCAGCTCACAAGGCGGGAAACCATCTAAGCTAGCCAATGGGAGAGGCGACAAGGGGGAGGGGTGTCCTAAGCCCTGCCCCCTCTCACAGACAGGTGCCTAAATCAGGGCTGCAGAGGGGCGTCTATGTCTGCTTAGGAACCCACAGACAGGAACCCAGCGCCTGATGTCAGGTGGCTCAGGTGCCTAAGGCGTTTCTTGCTGGAATGAGGTAGGCACCTGCCTCACTCCACAGGAGGGGGGGAGAGAAGGAGGGGGTGGTTTTGGTGCTATCACCTGCCTTATAACATTTAGCCCCATGGTGAGAGCACTCAGCTGGCACATGGGAGACCCACGTTCAGTTCTCCCATCAAGCTGTGTACAGCAGCTCACAAACGTGAGTACCAACCTCAGGCAAACAGTTATAAACCAGGGCACAGACCTCCCACTGCTTGTGTGTCCTGTATTTAGATTTCACCTACTAGGTATCAAGTGAGAACACTCGAGCACTAGAACAGCCTGAACATGGAGTCACAGACAGTCCCCTTGGGTTCTCCTGTCTATCTCTCTGCTTTTCTGCCTCCTCCCCTGCTGCATCTCCCTGATTCCCCTGCCGGGGCTGCCACATTCCCAGCAGCAGAGCGGGGGCAGCTTCTAGAGACAGAGCTGGATTAAGGTTATGAGGGACCTAAGGCTAATGTGAGGGAAGGGCCTAAGTAGGAATTACATATTGCAAACAAATTATGTCATCAAACATTTCTCTACATACATATTTACATATTATTTATTTATGTAAAATTAATAAATTTATTCTACTCTGACTACACTCAATTCTTCAAACAGACACTTCTGAGTAAGAGGTGGCCCGAGGGATGCTCTGCTGTCTTTCTCTTAGGCCTCCTTCCTCCGAGGTCAGGGGTGGGCAAAGCTTTTGGCCTGAGGGCCACATCAGGGTTCGGAAATGGTATGGAGGGCCGGTTGGTGCCAGGCCCTCACCTGCTATCTGATCCCCCCTGCTTCCTGCCCCCCAGGACACCCACCCCATCCAACCACCTAACTGCCCCCCTGGACCACTGCCTCCTATGCAACTCCCTGTTCCCAGCCCACTGACCGCCCCGACCCATAGCCACACTCCCACCCACTGACTGCCCCCCCAGAGCTCCCTGCCCCGTATCCAACCCCCCTGCTCCCCTTCCCATTAGTGTGCTGTCCAGTCAGAGCCAGCCATGCCATGCAGCCCAGAGCACCAGGGCAGGCTGGCAGCTCCGCACCAAGCCGCCTAGCAGGAGTTCGCAGCCCTGCCGCCCAGGGCATTTTCTGGCAGCGCGGCGAGCTGAGGCTGTGGGGGAGGGGGAAACACCTCTGCAACATTCCCCATCCTGCTCACTTCTTTCAACCTTGTGCTTCTACCCTCAGCACTCCACATGGCCCAGTGCAAAGCCCAACCCTGCTGCAGGTGTTTCCCCCAAGCTATGGGCTCTACACCACATACCCTACCTCACTCTGACTGCAGTCCGGGAGGCAGCCAGCTTTTATTGTGTAAGAAAAAGGTAACAGCTAGCAGTGACACAGATCTTTAGATGGTTGCCCACTGCCCAGTCATGCTATCAAGTATCAGGGGGTAGCCATGTTAGTCTGTATCCACAAAAACAACAAGGAGTCCCGTGGCACCTTAAAGACTAACAGATTTATTTGGGCATAAGCTTTCATGGGTAAAAAACCCACTTCTTCAGATACATGGCATCCCAATCTGTTAGTCTTTAAGGTGCCTGTGGTGGGGCGGCTGCCCCACGCCCAGAGAGGGTGGGCTGCAGCAGGCCTAGGTGCCTGCACAGACGCGCAACCAATCAGAGAAGGGCTTACAGAGAGCCAATCAGAGGACAGATTGGGGCTAGCCAATCAGGGCCCGGCTCAGCCATATAAAAGACTGCCTCGAGCGAGAGCAGTCAGTCTGTCCCAGGCCTTCAGAGGGGAAGGTCTGTCTCCAGAGCTGAGAGGCCAGCACCACGGACAGTGCAGTGCAGGCCAGCTTGAGAGAGTGGGAGAAGGCCCTACTCCATAGCCTGCCAGGCGGCAGGCCTGGGAGGAGGAGGCCTAGCGTAGAGAAGGGCTATTGGGGAAGCGGTCCAGAGGGATAGTCAGAGGAGGAAGGAGAAGGAGGACAGCTAGACTGTCGCCCGAGGGCCTCTGGACCGGGACTCAGAGTAGTGGGTGGGTCTGAGTCCCCCCCCTTTTTTTCCCCCCTTTGTTTGCTGTGGTGCCCTATGCACAGCCATAGGCCGCAGAGAGCGGCCGGCCAGAACCACGCCAGGTCCTGGACTGTGAGGGTCAGGCTTGAAGGTGTGGGGCTGTTGTTTACCGCCCCCCCCCCCGGAAGGGGGTGTGAATGGACAAAGGGACACTGTCGGAGGACAGTGTTCCGGAAGAAGATGCCGTACGTTGAGATCAACGCAAGTCCGCGCACCCAACAAAGGTGAAATGACAGGCGGGACGCCACCCGAAGGGGGCGCTCTACTGGTTCGAACTAATTCCCCGAGACGACCAGGAGGAGGTGCCGCAGCGGTGAGCTACTACCCTGTCACACGTGGTGGAGAATGCGGGCATAACGGTCCGCCCCTGATACGAGGGGCCAGTGCCAAGACTGCGGACTATTGCCCAGAGTAGTGCCTTGTGCAGACAGACGGTCGACCCAGATTGTGGGTGCAGACCCGGACCCGCCGAAGGGGTCCAGAGTGTGGGGGTTGAATCCGGAGTACCCCACTGAACCCTAACATGGATGCTGAGAAGCTATTAAAATGGATGCTAGAAAAGCAGCAAGAGCAGTCGGCCCAGCAGCACCAGCGGCAGGTGCAAATGCTGCAGCAAATGACTACTCAACAGCAACTGCTGATGACTCAGCACCAAGAACATCAGCAGCAGCTCCTCCGGGAGCTGGCCACCCAGCAGTTTTCTTAATGGCACTAAAATAGCACCAATGGCCAGGAATTAATATAGAGAATTAATGAGATACAGTCTCACTTTCAGTAACATGATTTTTCCATCAATCTGCACCTCTTACCCATCCCCCATCCTGTGTGTGTGTTTGACCATTACAGTATTACCAGTTGTCCCGAAGTGAGTTTGGCCCCTGCAGCAGGAGCTGGGGGATACCTCGGGGGCACTACCGATACGCCTCACCAAGATGGGGCCCGAGGACGACCCAGAGGCATTTCTGGTGATGTTTGAACGGGTGGCGACCACTGCCCGGTGGCTCTCAGAACATTGGGCCACGTTACTAGCCCCTTATTTGACGGGGCAGGCTCAGGCCGCATATCGTAGCCTCGACCCCCCGGGAAGCACTCGAGTACGCCCGAGTGAAGGCGGCCATCCTGGACCATACCGGCATTAGCCCGGAGACCTACTGACAACGTCTCCGCAAGGAACAATATCCCCCAGGGGCCCGACCCCGCACCGTGGCCCAATGCATCTGGGACCACTGCTGGAAGTGGTTGAACCCAGAGGGCCTGACGGGACCCCAGGTGGCGGAGATGGTAGCCTTAGAGCAGTTCACCCAGATCCTACCCCCGGGAGGGAGGGCCTGGGTGTGATGGCATCGACCGGCCACCCTGTCCTCAGCGGTGGCCTTAATGGAGGACTACTTGTCGGCCGAGGGGGCGGAGGTGCCACCCCGAGCGGCCGGGAGCCTTGGTGGCAAGGGCGGAGCAGAGAAGGGGAACCCTCGTTGGGCGGGATCCTCCGAACCACTGGCAGGCAACAGCCATGGGTATCCGAGGCCCCCCAACCCCGAACCCTGACCCAAGTTACTACAGATGACAACTCGGAGGGAGCAACAGCCCCCGGAGCGAACAGGCCCCCTCGGAAGAGGCCCAAGCCTGGCCGAGACCCGAGAGAGCTGCTAGGGCTGTGGTCAAGAAGGACATTTCCGGCGAGATTGCCCTTTTATGGACTGCAGCTACAGGCAAGCCTGGATGGCCGGACGAAGGGCACGGAAGGGAGGGGTAGGAAAGTTGATAGTCCCTGTCCGGGTTGAAGGGAACCCCACAAACGCCCTCGTAGACTCGGGGTGTAGTCAGACCCTCATACGAGAGGGGCTGGTCCCAAATCTTAATCTTTCGGGGCCCCCGATCTACCTACAGTGTGTGCATGGAGACATCCGCCAGTATCCCACAGCCTGGGTTAAGATGGGAGTAGGCTGCCGAGAGGAGGGTCTCCGGGTAGGAGTGGCCCCCAGGCTGGCCTACCCGGTGGTGTTGGGACGGGATTGGCCTGGCTTCGGAGAGGTCCTCCTGAGATATCAGCCGCCCAAGCCCCGACCAGACAGGACTATAGTACCAAGGATGGGGTTGCTTGGGTGCAGGCCAAGGGGTGACCCCGGCGAGGGGACCTCCTCGACTGCGGAGACCCCCGTGAATTATCCTGGAGACAGGCCCCATTCGGTGGTGGACGCCCAAGTAGAGTTAGAGCGTGATGGGGACTTCTTACAGGAGCAACGGGAAAACCCAACCTTAAGCCGAGCCTGGGAACAAGCCACCAACCCTGCTATTGAGGGGGAAGTGATGCTACGGACTCCGCAGGGCCCCCGTTTTGAGGTATGGCAGGACCGCCTGTACCGAATAGCGCAGGAACCCCAGACCCAGGAGACGTTCCTCCAGCTGTTGGTCCCCCGGAGACTGCGAGCCGGCCTCCTCCACTTAGCCCACGCGAACCCTTGGGCTGGACACCTGGGGCGTGAGAAGACCCTACAGAGGGTGGCTCGCCGGTTCTTCTGGCCAGGCATCCACCGGGAAGTGGCAGACTTTTGCGCCTCATGCCCAGAATGCCAGCAAGCCGGACCGAAAGGGGTAGCCCGTGCACCCCTGGTACCCAGGCCAGTCGTGGGGGTACCCTTTGAGCGGATTGGGATGGACCTCGTCAGCCCCCTTGAGCGAAGTAAGACAGGGAACCGCTTTATACTAGTAGTCGTGGACAACGCAATGTGCTATCCCAAAGCCGTTCCCCTAAAGACAGCGACGGCACCGACCATCGTGAGCAAATTGGTAAAGATTTTCACCCGGGTTGGGATACCCGGAGAAATATTGACGGATCAGGGCACCAATGTGTCCTCCAAGTTAATAGCCGAGCTATGTCGCCTCCTCCATATACGGACCCTCCGGACATCGGTGTACCACCCGCAGACCGATGGCCTGGTAGAGCGGTTCAATGGTACGCTAAAAGCCATGTTGCGGAAGTTTGTGGAGGAGGACCCCTCGCATTGGGATGCCTTGTTGCCGGCCCTGCTATTTGCAATAAGAGAGGTACCACAGGCCTCAACGGGGTTCTCGCCTTTCGAGCTCTTATACGGCAGGCAGCCCAGGGGAATACTGGACCTCCTGAAGGAGGAGTGGGAAGCACAGGAAACGCGGGTCCTTGGAACCACACAATATGTGCTACAACTCCGGGAGCGACTCCAAACATTAGGGGCCTTCGCCCGGGAAAACCTGGAACGGGCCCAGGCATGCCAGCAGCGCCTCTATAATCGAGGGACTAGAGGGAGGAAATTCAGCCCAGGTGATTGGGTGCTGCTCTTACTGCCCTCTGCGGAGTCGAAACTCCTAGCCAAATGGCAGGGTCCCTATGAAGTAATCCGACGAGTGGGGCCAGTCGATTACGAGGTCAGACTACCTGGCTGACACAAAGAGACGCGTATTTATCATATTAATCTTCTAAAGGCCTGGAAAACCCGGGAAGCCCTGTTCATTGGCCCGTCCACCCCAGATTTGGAACTGGGACCTCTAGCAGGGGACCTCCCCGACCCCGGACCGGCCACGTTGGGGTCAGGCCTCAACCCCAGACAGAGGGGGCAACTACAACAGGTGGTAGAGGAGTTTCCAGACGTTTTATCGGCCCGCCCGGGCCGGACAACTTTAATGAGCCATCATATCGCCACCGACCCCGGGAAGAGGGTGACGGATAACCACCGACCATTGCCCAAGAAAATGTGGGATACAGTTCGACGGGAGGTAGAAATGATGTTGGAGATGGGAGTGGTAGAGGAATCGACGAGCGAGTGGCGAAGCCCTATCATCCTAGTTCCGAAACCAGACGGGACGACCCAGTTTTGCATCGACTTCAGGAAGGTCAACGCTATCTCCCGTTTTGATGCCTATCCAATGCCAAGAGTGGATGAACTGTTAGAGCACCTCGGGGGAGCCAGGTATCTGTCAACCTTAGATTTAACTAAAGGATATTGGCAGATCCCACTTACACCAAACTCCCATGCGAAGACGGCCTTCCCCACGCCTTTTGGCCTCTTCCAGTTCGTAACCATGCCGTTCGGGTTACACGGAGCGGCAGCCACGTTCCAACGCTTGATGAACAAGGTCCTCCAACCCCACGACCAATATGCGGCAGCGTACATAGACGATATTGTGGTTTACAGTCTCGACTGGGAGAGCCATCTACACCACCTGGCAGAGGTGTTACAAGCCCTCAGAGCGGCCGGCCTAACGGCTAACCCGGCGAAATGCCACTTAGGTCACTTCTTCTTGGCCTATCTGGGATACATGGTAGGAGGGGGGAAACTAACACCCCTGATTAGTAAGGTACAAGCCCTCATAAACGTACCCGTCCCCACGACGAAGAAACAAGTACGTCAGTTTTTAGGACTAGCTGGGTACTATCGCCGTTTTGTGCCAGATTTCGCATCTATAGCCGCCCCCCTGTCAGACCTGACGAGGAACTCCCAACCTCAACAGGTACAGTGGACTACACAATGCGAGCGAGCCTTTAACACACTCAAGGAACGTCTCACTCAAGAACCGGTCCTACGACACCCCGACTTCACGAAGGAGTTTATACTACAAACAGACTCTTCTGAAGTCGGCCTGGGCGCAGTACTCTCCCAGGAAGCAGACGGAGAGGAACATCCAGTACTGTAGCTAAGTCGGAAGCTGTTCCCCCAGGAAAGGCATTTCTCAACGATAGAGAAAGAGGCCCTGGCAGTACGGTGGGCTATCGATGCCCTACGTTACTACCTGCTAGGGAATAGTTTTAAATTAATCACAGATCACGCCCCTTTGCGATGGATCCACAGCATGAAGGACACGAACGCTAGAATTATGCAGTGGTAGCTCGCCCTCCAGCCTTACGACTTCCAGGTGCTCCACCGCCCGGGTAAGGCCCATACTAAAGCCGATTTCTTCTCCAGGCTAGGGGAGGAGGGCGGAGAAACGGACCAAGGTGGGGGATCCTTAGGGCAGGGGGAGGTTTGTGAGGGGGCAGCCAAGCCCCAATCCAACTGCCGAGGCCCTAGACAGTTAGTCCTGATGGCAGAGGATCCGTCACGCTCGTACGGGGTATGTCTCAAATGCACAGAGTGCGAGAGGAGGGAGCATACCCCAGCCTAGGCAGGCGGCCGTGGGAGAAGAACCCATGCGGGAAGCCCCGGTGGAGGACCAGCCCGCACTCCTGGAACTGCTGAGGACTGCAACTTCCCCAGGTCGAGAGGGAGCCTCACTGTGGGAGGGACCAACAGAGGCGGTGGACCATGAGACCCGTGGAGAATCAGGAGACCCGTGGGACACTCCAGCAGCTGAGCGGATAGGAATCAGTCTAAGGGAATCGACTGACTGGTACATCGGACCCGGTAAGCCTCAGCATGTTTCGGTGAGACCCCCCCGCTGAGGCGGAGGATAGGCCGGGTTGCCTGGTGACAAGGACTAATTTCCGGGACTTTGGACCAGTAGGCCATAGTGCCCGGTGCCAAGGGCTAAGTTCCTAGACTTTGAGCCGGTAATCCGAGCCGCTATGGGACGAAGGCTAATTTCCGAGCTCTAGGCCATTAGGCCGGTTAGGATACCCCCCCCGGGAGGGTACTTAAGGGGGAGGGTGTGTGGTGGGGCAGCTGCCCCACGCCCAGAGAGGGTGGGCTGCAGCAGGCCTAGGCGCCTTCGCAGACGCGCAACCAATCAGAGAAGGGCTTACAGAGAGCCAACCTGGGGGAGACGCCTCCATTTTGTCTTCAGCTGGCTAAAGAAGGAGCCTCTCCACCCCCCCTTCACCCCCCCCAGGATACTGGAAGGAGACTGAAACAAAGGACAGTAACTACAGGGGGTGTGAGTGATTGCTGGACCCAGGCTAGAAGGAGATTAGCCTGTAAAAGGGAGTGCTCTGGAACTGGTGAGGAAATTTATCTGTATTTAGTTTGATTAGACATAGATTTGCGCATTTTATTTTATTTTGCTTGGTGACTTACTTTGTTCTGTCTGTTACTACTTGGAACCACTTAAATCCTACTGTCTGTATTTAATAAAATCACTTTTTATTTAGTAATTTACTCAGAGTATGTATTAATACCTGGGGGAGCAAACAACTGTGCATATCTCTCTATCAGTGTTATAGAGGGTGAACAATTTATGAGTTTGCCCTGTATAAGCTTTATGCAGGGCAAAACGGATTTATCTGGGTTTAGACCCCATTGGGAGTTGGGCATCTGAGTGCTAAAGACAAGCACACTACTGTGAGCTGTTTTCAGGTAAACTTGCAGCTTTGGGACAAGTGATTCAGACCCTGAGTCTGTTGGAGCAGACTGGAGTGTCTCGCTCAGCAAGACAGGGTGCTGGAGTCCTGAGCTGGCAGGGAAAACAGAAGCAGGGGTAGTCTTTGCACATCGGGTGGCAGCTTCCAAGGGGGTTTCTGTGATCCAACCCGTCACAGTGCTCCAGACACAAACCCAGGTTTAAATAGACTCTCTCTTGTGGGTGGAGACCCCCCTCCCTCCTATGCAAAGTCCAGCTCCAAGATGGAGTTCTGGAGTCACCTGGGCAAGTCACATGTCCCTGCATGACTCAGTCTTTACAGGCTGAAGCCATTGTCCACATGGTATCTTGCATGTCTCCAGGAAGACTTCTTATGTGGATTGGAGCATTCCAAGATGCATTGTTCCCCAAGTGTTTCCTGATCAGGTACTTAACCTGGCGAATTCCTTCCTAAAGAAGCTGACCAAATGTCTCACAAAGCTTACTTAGAAACCAAGCCAGCATACAGCCCATATTCTTAACCTCAAGTAGAAAATGATATACATGTACAAATAGGATGAACAGATATAGTAGACCATAACCTTTACGGAGATATATTACATGGCACAGGCAGCCCAAAACATATTCTGGTTATGTCATACATACATTTATAAGCACCCCCACCATAAAGCCTTATGGGGTACACTGTCACAATATGAATATGACATAGTTAATATATACTTTATGCAAGATGGCTGATGTGGGGTATCATTGGAAAACTTAAGACCTATTGACTGTGTTTATCCAACCTGTATGCATGTAACATTTGTATCTGAGGCTAGAAATATTGACCATGTCTCTGTATTTCAAATGTGCTCTGCTGGATGAGGCCAGACAATGTTAGTGGCTTACTGAAGGAATGCACAAAGACATAAAGATTACCCCAGGAACTGTGCCTCTGAACGATAGCGCTCTACAATGGGGACTACTTGACCAAGATCAGATACCTCTACACAGTGGGTGCTGTTTGACCCAGGTCACAGCACAAGAGCCTTCCAGAAATTGGGGGGAAGAAAGAAAAGGTGGACAATGACAGCCTACAAGAACAACCGGAAACACCTGAGGTACAAAGACTGAACAGTGAGAAGTGACTGTTCCACCAATCTGGATGATGGGAAGACAGACACTTGAGCTCAGCTCAGCATACTGAGAACGAGAAGGATCTGACATTATCAACCACTGAAGAATAATCCAGGTGTGTATAATATCTTGTGTCCCCATTATGCAGGCATAGACCTTTTTCTCACTGCTAATAAAACTAATGAAAACAACACAAGACAAGTTACGTTTTAACAGTGAAGACAAAGGCTAAAGAAAATGTCTTAAAAATTAAATGAGAGCGCAATGAGATATGTGAGTACCACAGTTCTGAGTGTAATTTTTGTGGTGATACTTCTTTGCTCCTTATGTGTATGTCTGTATAAAGCACAATGGTAGATTTTCTGCCTATGAGTTTGCTTTCCAAAGGAATTAAGTATTTCACATACTACTTATGTTTTTCACTACTCTCAATGTTTTGTGTGCATTCATTTTTTTAATTAATAGTCTGTATGACCTACTATGCAGTGGAAAGGGACTAATAAAGATTTCTTTTTAAATGTTCAGACTTTCATTAAGGTTTTTCATGCAATAGCCATGAAATTCCACTCACAGTCCTGAAAATACAGGAATGTGGGTTGGTTCTCTCTTCTCCAAAAATGAGTTTGTTATCTAGTGTTTGTCTAATGGGTATTTTGAGGATGGCGACTAAGCATCTTGTCATACAGCGAAAGTGTCAGTTAAGCTTTCTTGAGTAATAAACATGTACATAAGGCTGTGACACTGGCCCTAAACCATGGTGGATTTGATTTAAATCATAATTTAAATCATTAGTCAGGAAGACTCGATTTAATCATGGTTTTCTAGATAAAAGTGCATTCTTGTTGGTTGTTATAGCCTTAATACATATTCTTCACAACTCAGAGTTAGATATAAGTTTCATTTCTAGAAGGTACACACTATATACATTTTTAAACAGTGATTTACTGTATTTAGGAAACTTTTAAGAGTAGTTTTACAGCTATATCAGAAAATGAATGTGTGACATTCTATACCTTGGGGGAGTGTACCCCATGTTCCTCATTTTCATATAATTGTGATCTTACATATAAAGCATGCCATGTAAGGTATCAGGGGAGAGGGTTAGGGTTACACACCAAACCTGTCCAAAGGAAAGTTTTTGGCATACGTTTGTTCCTTTCAGCTTAACCTAGAGATGTGCAAAAAATTGGGACTACAATAGATTTGGGGGTGCCAAAAAGCGCTGCCCAAAAATTTTTTTTTTACACTACAGTGGAGTCATATCTTACACGGGGGTTAGGTTCTAAAGTCACCACGTAAGAGAAAAATTGTGTATAGTGAAAATTACCATAAAGTACAGTATACACTAGAACAGGGGTCCTCACGTACGGCACACACACCAAAGGTGGCACGCGAGCTGATTTGTTTTTAATGGCAGGATGCGGGTCCCGGCTGCCGCTGAGCCTGCTGCTGACCTGGGGTTCTGTTCACTCAGCTGGCAGTGGGCTGAGCAGAGCCAGCAGTGGACCGGCTCCTTCCAGCCAGGGTCCCAGCCGCCAGCCCTGCTCAGGCCGCTGTCAGTCTGGGGTTCTGGCTGCCAGGAGGCTGAACGGATCCGGCGGCCAGGACCCCGGCTGGCAGCAGGCTGAGTGTTGTACTTAAAGTACTGCACAGGGTCTTTTCAGGGGGAATAAGACAAAACGCCACATTTATTAGTAATACATGTATTCATTAACACTGTATTATATGCATATAATATATTACACTTACACTCACACACACACACACAAACACACTCCGTCTTGTTGTTACCAATTAGTTGCTCCCCTTAACTTCACTGGCCAGGTGAGTTAGATGGGGGAGGGGGTGGAGCCGGGCTTCTGCCGATCCGGATCGATGCTCCCATGTTGACAAGACGAGACCCGGGGTCCTCTGCAAGACACCTTACTTTTATAGCAGCTTTCCTCTTATGCAAATCTAGACCAGATTTAAACTCTGTGTCTGTGTCCCTTGGTCCTTTGTGCTGCTTTCTTTTGAGTGTTGTCCCAATGCTGCAAAGAGGGTGTTTCCAAAAGAAGGTGCTTGCTTTTAACCCCCGAGGCCGTCGGTATGTCTGCTTGTCTTTAATGAGCCCACTTGACACGTTTTATTGTTCTTGGGTCTGGCTCCCAGCCCCTCTCCAACAGTTGAGGCTGTCTGGAGGTGCTGCCTTCCATGCCTTGCTCATCCACACCTCATTCATTCAACAGGGCAATTGATTAAGAGTGTGTGTGTGGGGGGGGAGAGAGCTCTTGTTCTACTGCTAGCAAAAAGAAATGTTTCTTCTATCTTATTCTATTCTTAGGGGCTATAATATTATACCAAGGGCAATGCAAAGTTTCTAAATGAGGCTTTGATACAAAGTCCCATGAAAACAGAGGTCACCTGTGGGTAGACCCACCACAAGGTTATATGAAGAGGCACAATGTAAAGTCATATGAAAATTATCAGAGATTTATCTACATTGTCCCCCTTTTGACCTCTCAAGAACAATTCTTGAGTGGTCACCATATAAATCTTTTGTATTTGTTGCAAACAAACCAAACAATTAACCAGGTGAATATAACTAAAACCATTACAATTGACTAAACACCAGATATAACATACTCAAATGCAAACAATAATTATAATAATTGGAAATACAACAAAACCGTTACCATTACAATAATTGGGTACATTGACAAACAAAATGAGGCCCAAGTTTGATGCTGCAATAGCCATCAAACAATAAAAGTCACTGAGGTCAGGACCTTCTTAAGCACACACAACAAATAAGATTTTGTAGGAGTACCACAGTTGTTATGCAAGGTTAAGCTGATTTGGACTTAAACTAACATTCAGTTGCTAAAATGTTGTAGAATTCCCTATTTTTAACAGTTGTTCTCAGAGGTTTCTGGGGACCTGAAAGATGGGGCCATACAATTATGGGCCAAGGTCTTACAGGTTATGGGGGCCCAAGAACTACCCTTCAGGGCTTGGGGAAAGAGAACCAGAGTGCATAGAGGAAAGTGTGGAATTAATAATAATACAAGCAAATGGTAACTAACAATACAAATGTATTAAGAACAAAAATCAACACCAAAATGATTATTAGAGAACCTGACAAAACAAAACAAAATAACCCTGATGCACTGGGGACCAAAGTCTTTTGGACACAAGGGGTGATTGATAAGTTGGATGGAGATGGGGGAAGTAGAGAGAGGAAAAGACATTTACCCTGTCTAATGTAGTATCCCCTCTCTCTCTGGACCCAATGCTAACACAGGACACCACCAGAGACAGACACAGAACATGCAACACAGAACACTGAACACAGACTTTGTCATGACACTATAACCATGGTATTTTATAACTCTTCAGCTGGTACCAGCTCTCCTGATGTTCTGGTTCAGAGCCTGAAAGATAGAAGCTTGGAAACAAATTAGCACAGTGCTTTCACTGTGGCAGAACCTGCTTAGTCTCTGCCATAGTGTGTTTGGTACTTGGGGCTGCACAAATGCTAATTAAGTGGTGCATTTTTTGTGAGTGTAAATCCTCCCTTTCTCTCAGTAAAAGGGCGTTAACACTCCATCTAGAAAAATTTTCTGTTTTAAAATCTCCAGCCATTTTGCCATGGCCTGGAGATCTGAGGCTGAAGCAGGCACTGTTGTTAACTGTTTCAATGGCATTTTGGCCCTGGGAGGAGGAATTTACCCAAATACCCCCCTTCCCAATCTCCAGAGGGGTCCCAAAGGTCTGCCCCCTTCTGGGGTCTTAAATGTTTCTTCTCCTGATGTTACTGCTGCTGTAAGATTTGAGAGTGCTGTATTAACTCTCTGTACTCAACCTGTTTTTAGTTTCTTTATCTGTTGCTTGCCTGGGCCCGATCCTGCTTTTTCCAATAAACAGTTTCTTTCCATGGGCACAAGCCTTGTTCCACTACCAATTTAGCAAGGAGGGTGGGCTTTCCAACTAGCCCCCACCCTTCCTGGTCCCATTCCTTAAACATTTTCTTTAAAATTGTGAAATTACCACAATATTACTTACAAAAAAAAGCAAAACAAAACAAACAAACATAAACCACACTACACTGCCCAAACTCCTATATCCTTCAGAGTTTGGTTTAACAGAACAAGATTTGTAGCTTATATTTTTAACCCACTCTGGGCCAGAGGGAGAGACGCTAAGCTTCCCTCTGTATTGCTCGGCCTGCTACCACCGGGGGTTCATACACCAATTATACAAATCCTTCCCCGGATCAGAGTGAGAAACACTAAGTTCTCCTCTTTAGCTCAGTCATGAACACAATTTAAACCTAAACTCCTATATCCTTCAGAGTTTGGTTAATTAACTGAAAGTTTACGCTCTTTTTCCTATAGCGCCAGGCTTGCTAAAGCTGGCGGTGTGCACACCAGTTTTATAATAACTGTGGATTCTATGCTTGCTCCCCCTTTCGCATTCTCCACCAAAATGTTGTACTTAAAGTACTGCACAGGATCTTTTCAGGGGGAATAAGACAAAACGCCACATTTATTAATAATACATGTATTCATTAACACTGTATTATATGCATATAATATATTACACTTACACTCACACACACACACAAACACAAATACACTCCGTCTTGTTGTTACCAATTAGTTGCTCCCCTTAACTTCACTGGCCAGGTGAGTTAGATGGGGGAGGGGGTGGAGCCGGGCTTTTGCGGATCCGGATCGATGCTCCCATGTTGACAAGACGAGATCCGGGGTCCTCTGCAAGACACCTCACTTTTATAGCAGCTTTCCTCTTATGCAAATCTAGACCAGATTTAAACTCTGTGTCTGCGTCCGTTGGTCCTTTGTGCTGCTTTCTTT
This sequence comes from Chrysemys picta bellii, assembly GCF_011386835.1. NCBI lineage: Eukaryota > Metazoa > Chordata > Testudines > Emydidae > Chrysemys > Chrysemys picta. The sequence continues at coordinate 12,025,911 of NC_088802.1, read as the reverse complement.
TGAGTGTTGTCCCAATGCTGCAAAGAGGGTGTTTCCAAAAGAAGGTGCTTGCTTCTAACCCCCGAGGCCGTCGGTATGTCTGCTTGTTTTTAATGAGCCTACTTGACATGTTTTATTGTTCTTGGGTCTGGCTCCCAGCCCCTCTCCAACAGTTGAGGCTGTCTGGAGGTGCTGCCTTCCATGCCTTGCTCATCCACACCTCATTCATTCAACAGGGCAATTGATTAAGAGTGTGTGTGGGGGGGAGAGCTCTTGTTCTACTGCTAGCAAAAAGAAATGTTTCTTCTATCTTATTCTATTCTTAGGGGCTATAATATTATACCAAGGGCAATGCAAAGTTTCTAAATGAGGTTTTGATACAAAGTCCCATGAAAACAGAGGTCACCCGTGGGTAGACCCACCACAAGGTTATATGAAGAGGCACAATGTAAAGTCATATGAAAATTATCAGAGATTTATCTACATGAGCGGGGCCGGCGGCTGGGACCCCGGCTGGCAGGAGCCAGTGGATGGAACCCCAGACCGGCAGCGAGCTGAGCAGCTCAGCCCACTGCCAGTCTGGGGTCTCGGCTGCCGGCCCTGCTCAGCCCGCTGACAATCTGGGGTTCCAGCTGCCGGCCCCTAGCCCTTGGCCACCAGCCCTGCTCAGCTTCCTGCAGGCCTGGGTCAACGGCAGGAGGCTGAGTGGAGTCGCCGGCTGGGACCCCGACTGGCAGCTGAGTGAATGGAACCCCAGGCCGGCAGCAGGCTCAGCAGTGGCCGGGACACACAGGCTGCCATTAAAAAAAAAAAAAATCAGCTCGCGTGCCACCTTTGGCATGTGTGCCGTAGGCTGAGGACCCCTGTTCTAGTGTATACTGTACTTTATGGTCATTTTCACTATACGCAATTTTCCTCTTATGCGCTGACCTTAGAACCTAACCCCCGCGTAAGATGTGACTCCACTGTATTCATTTTTGAACATTTATAATAAGCGATGCTCCGGAGGGAGCGGGGGAGCAAGGTGGAAGTTTTGCCTAGGGTGCAAAATATCCTTGCACCGGCTCTGGATACTGTGTCAGCTGATCCCCACAGTTTCCAACCTACCTGGGCAGTACAGCAGACATGGCCCTGCCCACTAGCTCCTCTCCACTCCCTAGCCAACCCACCACTTGCCCCCCCCTTAAGGTTTAGCCCTCTTACTTTTAAAAATTATTGCTTGCCCCTCTCCCCCCCTCAGGCTTTTCTGGCAGCCCTGTTGCCAGGTATCCAGTTGTAGATTGGAAACTCCAGTAGAAAATGGGACCTGAGTGTCCGGTTAGCAGTGCTGACTGGAAACTAAGGCCTGGTCTACACTACGGGTTTAGGTCGACTTTAGCAGCGTTAAATCGAATTAAGCCTGGACACGTCCACACGACGAAGCCCTTTCTTTCGACTTAAAGGGTCCTTTAAACCGGTTTCTTTACACCACCTCCGACGAGGGGATTAGCGATAAAACCGGCCTTTGCGGGTCGGAATTGGGGTAGTGTGGACGGAATTCGACGTTATTGGCCTCCGGGAGCTATCCCACAGTGCTTCATTGTGACCGCTCTGGACAGCACTCTCAACTCAGATGCACTGACCAGGTAGACAGGAAAAGACCCGCGAACGTTTGAATTTCATTTCCTGTTTGCTCAGCGTGGAGAGCACAGGTGACCACGCAGAGCTCATCAGCACAGGTAACCGTGATGGAGTCCCAGGATCGCAAAAGAGCTCCAGCATGGACCGAACGGGAGGTACGGGATCTGCTTGCCATATGGGGAGATGAATCAGTGCTAGCTGAACTCCGTAGCAGTAAAAGAAATGGAAAAGTATTAGAAAAGATCTCCAAGGCCATGAAGGACCGAGGCCATAACAGGGACACACAGCAGTGCCGCGTGAAAATTAAGGAGCTACGGCAAGCTTACCACAAAGCCAGAGAAGCAAACGGAAGGTCCGGGGCAGAGCCGCAAACTTGCCGCTTCTACGCGGAGCTGCATGCGATCCTAGGGGGTGCAGCCACCACTACCCCAATCGTGTGCTATGACTCTCTCACTGGAGAAACACACAGGGAAGACGGTTCGGGGAACGAGGAACATGAGGATGGAGGTACTGTAGGTAGCTCACAGCAGCAAGGAAGCGGAGAAACCGGTTTCCCCAACAGCCAGGATATGTTTGTTACTCTGGACCTGGAACCAGTAACCCCCGAACTCACCCAAGACCCTCAGGGCACACAGGAGACCTCTGGTGAGTGTACCTTTGTAAATATTTGTAAACATTACACATGGTTTAAAAGCAAGCATGTTTAATGATTAATTTGCCCTGGCAATCGCGGCCAGTACATCTACTGGAAAAGTCTGTTAACGTGTATGGGGATGGAGCGGAAATCCTCCAGGGACATCTCCAGAAAGCTCTCCTTTATGTACTCCCAAAGCCTTTGCAAAAGGTTTCTGGGGAGGGCTGCCTTATCCCGTCCGCCATGTGTAATAGTCCGGTGCGGGGGTCGTGCCCTCTCAGGGGCCGTCGGGAGCCAGGCCGCCTCGCTACACGCCCGAATCGTGCCTCGGGTTCTGCAGTTCTCGGGGCCTGCCCCCTAGTCAGGGCTGGGCGGCAGCCCTGGTCCGGGCTCCGGTTCTCACAGCCGGAGCTGGGGAACTACAAAGTCACATAAGTTCCAAACGCTAGCTCAGGGCGCAACACACAAGGGTCCAGGGGGGCTCAGAACCCTCCTGCAGGCTGAGCACTCACAAAGTCAGGAGTTAAGGCCCTGCCCTCAATCAGGGCAGGGCAGCACACAATAGTCCAGGGGGGCTCAGAACCTTCCTGCAGGCTGAGCACTCACAAAGTTAGTAAGCCCAGGCCCTTAGTCAGGGGGGCAACAAACAATAGTTCAGGGGGGTTCAGATCCGGGTCGCAGGAGCTGAGGACTAACAAAGTTAGTAAGCCCAGGCCCTTAGTCAGGGCGGGGCAATAAACAATAGTTCAGGGGGCTCAGATCCGGGTCGCAGGAGCTGAGCACTAACAAGCTCAGGACGCCCCAAGCCCTTAGTCAGGGCGGGGCAACAAACAATAGTTCAGGGGGGCTCAGGACCTTGTATCAGGAGCTGAGCACTAACAAACCCAGGACGCTTTAAGCCCTTAGTCAGGGCGGGGCAACAAACAATAGCTCAGTTGCAATGCCGGAGCGCTGGCTGGAGAGGGAGGCTGCCACCCGTAAGCGGGGTGGCAGGGGGGACACAGGCCCACCCACTCCACTGTGTCCCAGCCCGGGGCCCTAAGAGCGGCAATCAGTCTGCCGCTGTGTCGGTGGGGTCCTGACCGCAACACACCGACATTGGCTCCTCTGTTGTAGCCAGACTGGGGTCAGCTACCCCCGGGCCACTTTCCATTTCCCCCTCCATGGGTACCTGCTCATCGCTGGGCTCGACAGCGGGGTCCCACACCCATGGGTTCCTTAGCTCGCAGAGGGTGGTCTGGGTCGGGCTGCTCCGCCGGTCTCGGGTCCGGGGGGTGCTCGGGCCCCTCCTCGAGGTACCGTGCCCGGGGCAGGCCTGGCCAATCCACTTCGGGGTACCTGGCTCTGGGGAGGTCCGGTCGGTCAGCGTCCGGGTATCTGGCTCTGGGGAGGCTTTGTCCGTCCGCGTCGGGGTACCTGGCTCTGGGAAGGCTCGGTCTAGCCGGAGCTCGCACCGGCACGTCTGTTCTCTCCGGCCGCTGGGCTCCAACTGAGTGCTGGGGCCTGGCTTTTATACTTCCTGTCCCGCCCCTTGACTTCCGGGGGGCGGGAACAGGTGGCGGTGGCTCCGCCCACTTGGGTGCCTGTTCAGGCTCCTCTCTCTCAGGGGCCGTCGGGAGCCAGGCCCCCTCACTACAGGTTGTTGCAGCTCTCTGTGCTCCCTTCTCCCTCCGTTCTTTCCTGGCCCTCTCCTGCTGCTGCTTGCTGCTGCTGTTGCTGCTTTGCTGCCGCTGCTGCGTGCGTGAGTGAGGAGAGCTGTGGGGGGGGCCTTGCTGGCCTGCCCCCCCCCTCGCCCTCGCCTCCGGAGGGAGAAGCACCGGCCCCCCAACACCAACACCGATACCATCTGGGGGCCCACCTGCCTGCTTGCTTGCCTGCCTGGCCGGTTGCCCGGCCGGCTGACTGCCACTCGCTGCTGCTGTTGTTCCTGTGTGGGAGCCGCTGCCTCCGTCGCGGAGAGCGAAGAGACTGCGTCCCTGGTTCGAGAGATTGTGGAGGGGGTTGTTTGAGAACTGTGTTTCGAGTGACTTTGCCATCTTTACTCCTGGGGTGGTGGTGCCCCCGGTCGCGTTAGGAGTGCGGACGGACCTGAGCCTCTCGCTCGTGATTCCTCGGAGTGGAAGCCGTCGCTTGCCAGAAAACTCCGAGGTCGACTTGGGAGCCTGCTGTCCCGTCCCCCGTAGCGGACTGTTGAAGGGAGCGCGGGGGGGGGGGGGGTGCGGTGCCCCCCCCTTCGTCCATCTGCTCCCCCTTTGCCACCACCCCCACCGCCGACAGCTGCCGACGACCCCTCCACCGCCCCGCGTGCCACCTGGACCTGCTTTTCGCCCCTCGGCGGGGCTGTTTGCTCCCCCCGCCTCTTCCATCGTCCGGGACTGTTTACTTGCAGCAGTGAACGGCAGAGCCTGCGCTTCGCGAGCGCTGTGGGTGCACCTTTTCCCCCGCCCTGGACTTCTCCTGCCCCCCAACTGCGTTTAGCTGGTGGGGTCCCCTCCCTGTAGCCCCCTCTGTATTGGTTGGCCCTACCCTACCCCCCTCCTTTTGATCCCCTTCGTTTTATTTTTTTTTGGTGCCCATTCCCCCCCCCCTCGGTTCCTAGCCTGCTGGCTGTGTTCCCGGCCCTGTCCTTGGGCTGCGGCTGGCTGGAGTTTTTCCTCCTACCCCTCCTTGTCCTTGGGCTGCAGCTGGCTGGACATTCCATTCTGTTTCTGAGCCGCTGCTCCGGTGCGCCCCCCCCTTTGCCCCCCCGCGCGCGCTTGTGCCCCCGTTTTGTTGCCCCCCCCTTTGCACTGTTCACCCCCCCCCCTTTACTGTTGTTGTAGTCCCTCCCTGCCCCAGTGCAGCCGGGGGAGCCGGCTTTTTTTTTTTTTTTTTTTTTTGGCACTTGTGCCCCGCCCCTCTCTTTTCGCTCCTGTGTGCCCTCTCCATTGGCACCCTCCTCCCCAGCCTGCAGCCTAGCGGGGAGGAGTGGTTGCTTTTTCCTCGTTCCCCCATTACCCAGCCCGGGGGCGCCCTCCTCCCCTTCCTGTAGCTTTCTAGGAGGGAGTGGTTAGCCCCCTCCCCCTTTTTCCCCGCTTTCCCTGGCCCGTTTGCTGGACCCTCCTCCTCTGTCCTTTGCTTAGAGGGGCGGAGCAGCTGAAGGTTGTAATGGCAGGGGACTCTGCCCCTGTCCCTTCCCCTGCCCCTGCCCCTGCCCCTGAACCCCCGTCCGCCCCAGTGGCCGGCCCCTCGGCTGGCCCTGTCCTGGACACCGCCGCTGCCACGGCTGCCCCTTCCACCGGCAGGAAGGGCCAAGGGAGGAAGAAGGGCAAGGGCCCCGCCCGTGGAGCCAAGCCTCCTGCGGGCGGGGCTGCAATCCCCGCCGCGGCCCCGACACCGGCCGCGGCCCCTCCCTCTCCTGCCGTCCCTTCCACCAGCTCTGGTGGCGCTCCACCTCCGGCCCCCAGAGCATACGCCCAGGTGGCCGCCACCTCTTTGCGTGCCGCCGCGCCGTCCGCCACGACCACCGCCTCCGGACCCATCCCTGGTTACCGCGGCCCCTTCCCCTCGCTGACGAGGAGGCACGGCGTCCGTTGCCACTTGGTGCCTGCCTCGCCCCACATTGAAACGTATGTGCGAGCGTTGGCGAGGGTGGTGGGGCCTACGGCCATCGTGGCGGCCTCCAAATTGTATGGGAAGGCCGTGTTCTTCCTGGCGTCGGAGGCCGCCGCGCAGGAGGCGGTGGAAAGAGGCCTGGCGGTGGGGGGCGTGTTTGTCCCCTTGGAGCCCCTGGAGGACCTGGGCGTACGGGTGCTCTTGACCTCCGTCCCGCCCTACCTCCCCAACGCCGCTCTGTTGCCTGCCCTCTCCACCCTGGGGAAGCCCATTTCCATTCTGAGCCCTCTCTCGTTGGGCTGTAAGGACCCCGCCCTCCGGCACATCCTGTCTTTCCGCCGGCAGGTCCATCTCTAGCTGCCGCCGGCGGCGGGTGCCAGAGTGGCGCTTGAGGGGTCCTTCCTGGTGCCCTACCGGGGGGCCCATTATCGGGTCCACTATTCGACGGGGGAGGCCCGGTGCTTCCTCTGCCGGGCGCAGGGACATGTCCGGAGGGACTGTCCCCTGGCCCGGCCTGGAGGGGCGTCCGAGACCCCCGGGGCCCGGGAGGGTGCCGGCCCTGTCATCGCCGGCAACACTAGTGGTTCGGACACTGCTGCTGCCGCCGCCCCTCCTCCTTCTGCTGCGGTTCCCGCTCTGGCCGCGGAGACGGCCGAGAGGGCGGGCCTTGCCGTCGCCGACCCTGGATCGGCGGAGCATATGGAGGAGGGGGCGGGGCGGCTTCCGCCGGCCGCGAGGAAGGGCCCGCCCCAGGGGGAGGTTTCCCTCCCCTCTGCTGTCCCTCCGCCCCTGCCGCCCCGAGCCCCGAAGCCATCGCCCTTGCCCTCTGGCCCCGCCCCTGCTGACCGGCCCTCCACCTCCTCTTCCACCTTGGGGGGCTGGGTGACCGTCCGGGGGAAGCGCGGCGCCCGCAGGTCGCGGGCTCTCTCCCTCCCCTCTGATGAGGAGGGAGAGCAGGCCCCCCAAAAGATGCTGCGGGGGGCCGACGTTGTTAGTTCTGTTTCCGCGCCCCCGGACGGTGCCCAGCAGGAGGTGCCGGCCATGGAGACCGTGGATGCCGTGGCAGCGGCTGGGGAAACTTCTGTCCCTTTTGTTGGACCCACGCCTGAGGAGGCTTCAGCAGCGGTTCTCCCGGCCCTTGCTCCGTCTGTACCCCCCGCCGCCGCCGCCGATGCCGGGGCGGCCTTTGTCCCTGTGACTGGCGGGGAGGTGGCCGGGGCCGAGGGGACCGCTTTCGCCTCCATTTTCGATGAGATCGAGGCCCTGGGTCTGACCCCGGTTACCCAGGGGGAGGACGACCCTCCGCCAGCGGGCCCCCGATCCGGGTGCTGGCTTAGTCCCGCCCCCTTCTCCTGCTCCCGGTTCCTCGCCCCACTCTGCCGCTCCCGACTTAGTCCTGGGAGAACCCTTAGCCGTACCTGCCAGCCCGGCCGCGACTACCATCTCGTGCACGGCCGCCGAGCCCCTCGGGGCGACAGCCGTTGCTGAGCGGCCGGTTCCTGCCCCCGATCCTGCCCCTTCCATCGTTCCTGCCCCTGAGGCTTCCCCTGTCCCTGCTGCCTCCGTCCCCTCGGATGCTGACCTTGGCCGAGGGGAGCCGCAGTCTAGCGGCTTGGCAGCGGGAGATGAGGAGCCCGTTCCCGCTCCCGTCCCTGATCCTGTCCCCTCTCCTGCCCAAGTCCCTGTTCCCGCCTCGAGCCCCGCCCCTACTCCCGCCCTTGCCCCAGATCCTGTCCCCGAGGTGTCTCTTTCTGCCACCTCTGGTGTTACTGCCGCCCCCGGGGTTGTCGCATTTCCGTTGCCTGCAGACAACCCTCAGGGGGCGGTTTTCGTGTCTCCCCTTCCTGCCACTGTGGGGGCTGTGTTGTTCCCTCAGCCGCCCTCTCCTTTGCCGGGGATGGGGACGGGCTGCCCGGCGCAGCAGCGCCGGAACTCGGCCCCTTGTATGTCCGTCACTGTGGGCTGCGGGGACCCTTCAGGGGCCCCGCCGGAGGATGGCGGCGGCTTGGCCGCTGCCTCCCGCTCCGCGCTGCGGGATGAGCTGCGCCTCTTTCTATCGGATTCCCGTGGTTCCCAGGGTAAGGTGCAGCTCGCCCTTCAGCGCTGGGGGGACTTCCATCTCGTCCTCCGGGCCGTGCAGGCGCTTTTGGGGGAGGGGCGGGGGTCCGGTCGGCGGGACATCGCGGCCTATCGGCGGGCCCGCAGATTCCACGACTCCCTTTTGACCTTCGGAGTCGAAACTGGGATCTTGCGGGGCCCGCTGGGGGCCGATGGTCCCTCCGCCCGTGAGGATCTGCCCCAGCCCTCCGCATGACAGTTACCACCTTTGCATCGCTGAACACGCGGGGCTGTAGGGTGGGTCTCCGCAGGAGCCAGGTGCTCTCCTTCCTTCGGGAGGGGGGGTACTCTGTGATTTTCCTGCAGGAGACCCACACGGCTCCGGCCGTCGAGGCTAGCTGGCGGCTGGAGTGGGGAGACGGGGGTTATTTTAGCCACCTCAGCGCCCATTCGGCTGGGGTGGCCACCCTGTTCTCCCCGGGGCTGCGGCCTGAGGTACTGGGGGTCGCCGAGGTCGTGCCGGGCCGCCTGCTGCACGTCCGGGCCCGTGTGGAGGGGCTGGTTCTGAACTTGGTCAACGTCTATGCCCCGAACGCGGGCCTGGAACGAGTGCCTTTCTATCAGCGGGCGGCGGCCTTCCTCGGCACTCTGGATTCTCGCGAGTGCCTGGTCCTGGGCGGGGACTTTAACACCACCCTCGAGGACCGGGACCGCTCCGGGCTTGAGAATTCCCAGGCAGCCGCGGGCGTCCTCAGGGAGATCGTAGACCATCACTCCCTGGTGGACGTCTGGCGCGAACACCACCCGGACGACGACACCACCTTCACCTATGTCCGGGTGGAGGACGACCGGTCGCGCCACTCCCGGTTGGACCGGATCTATCTGTCCCGCTTTCATCTGGCGCGGGCCCATGCCTCCAGCGTCCGGCCGGCCCCGTTCTCGGATCACCATCTGGTGACCGTGACGGCTTCTCTCAGTTCCGAGCGGCCGGGGCCGGCCTATTGGCATTTTAATAATAGTTTGCTGGAGGACGTGGGCTTCGTGGCATCCTTCCGGGAGTTCTGGCTGGCCTGGCGGGGGCAGCGGCGCGCCTTTCCCTCGGCGCGGCGGTGGTGGGACGTGGGGAAGGTCCGCACGCGGCTCTTCTGCCGGGGCGCCAGCCGGCGGCGAGATGCGCTGATAGGGCAGTTGGAGCGGGAGGTCTTGGAGCTGGAGAGGCATCTGGCCTCTGGCCCCGAGGATTCACCCCTCTGCGCGGCGTACCGGGAGAAGCGGGAGGAGCTCCGGGCCCTGGAAGACCACCGGGCCCGGGGCGCGTTTGTTCGATCCCGCATCCGTCTCCTTCGGGAGATGGATCGCGGCTCCCGCTTCTTCTACGCCCTGGAGAAACGGAGGGGGGCCAAAAAGCATGTCACCTGCCTCCTGGCGGAGGACGGCGTCCCCCTCACGGATCCGGAGGAGATGCGTGACAGGGCCAGAGCCTTCTACGCCGCTCTTTTCTCCCCGGATCCGACCGACGCCGAGGCCCGCAGGGTGCTCTGGACCGAGCTCCCGACGGTCAGCGCGGGCGACCGAGACCGGCTGGAGCTGCCTCTTTCTCTGGCCGAGTTCTCGGCAGCCCTCCGGCTCATGCCCACTAACAAATCTCCGGGCATGGACGGGCTGACCGTGGAGTTCTACCGCGTGTTCTGGGACGTCCTCGGCCCAGACCTCGTCACCGTCTGGGCCGAGTCCTTGCAGGGCGGGGTCCTCCCTCTCTCGTGCAGGCGAGCCGTGCTCACCCTGTTGCCGAAGAAGGGGGACCTCCGCGATTTACGAAATTGGCGTCCCGTCTCGCTCCACAGCACGGACTATAAGGTCGTAGCGAAGGCCATCTCGCTGCGGCTGGGGTCCGTGCTGGCGGACGTGGTCCACCCCGACCAGACCTACACCGTCCCGGGCCGGAGCATCTTTAACAACCTGTACTTGGTCCGGGACCTGTTGGAGCTGGGACGTAGGGATGGTCTGTCGTTCGCCCTCCTGTCTCTGGACCAGGAGAAGGCGTTCGACAGGATGGACCACGGGTACCTCCTGGGCACTCTGCGGGCGTTCGGCTTCGGGCCCCAGTTTGTGGGCTTTCTCCAGGTGCTGTACGCTGAGGCGGAGTGTCTGGTCAAGCTCAACTGGACCCTGACCGAGCCGGTCAGCTTCGGGCGGGGAGTACGGCAAGGGTGCCCCCTCTTGGGCCAGCTGTACGCTCTGGCGATCGAGCCCTTCCTCTGCCTCCTCCGTCGGAGGTTGGCAGGGTTGGTGCTCCGGGAGCCGGAGCTGCGGCTGGTCCTGTCGGCGTACGCCGACGACGTGCTCCTCGTGGTCCAGGACCCAGCGGATCTGGTGCGGGTGGAGGCCTGCCAGGCCGTTTATTCGGCCGCCTTCTCCGCCCGGGTCAACTGGGTCAAGAGCTCTGGCCTGGTGGTCGGGGACGGTTGGCAGGCGGGCTCCCTCCCACCCGCGCTTCAAGCCATTCGGTGGAGCGTGGGTCCGCTGCTCTATCTAGGCGTTTATCTTTCCACCACGCATCCTTCTCCGTCGGAGAACTGGCTGGATTTGGAGGCCAGGGTGCGTGAGCGGTTGCGGAGATGGACGGGACTGCTCCGGTGTCTCTCCCTGCGGGGGAGGGTGCTGGTGCTGAACCAGCTCGTCCTGTCCATGCTCTGGCACCGGCTCAACACCCTGAGCCCGGCCCCGGAACTCCTGGCCAGGCTCCAGAGGATAGCCCTGGAGTTCTTCTGGCCTGGACTGCACTGAGTCTCTGCAGGGGTTCTGAGTCTTTCCCTGGAGGAGGGGGGACAGGGCCTGGTCTGCCTTCATAGCCAGGTCCATGTCTTCCGCCTCCAGGCCCTGCAGAGGCTCCTTTACGGTGCGGGTAGTCCGGCATGGAGCACGTTAGCACACGCCTTCCTCCGCCGCCTCCGAGGGCTCCGATACGACCGGCAGCTCCTTTTTCTTCACCCGAGAGGTCTTCCGCGAGACCTCTCGGAGCTGCCGGTCTTCTACCGGGACCTTCTCCGGACCTGGAAGCTTTTCTCGGCGACCAGGTCCACTGTGGCCACCGAGGGTGTGGATCTCCTCGCGGAGCCCCTGCTGCACAATCCCGATCTCCGTGTGCAGGTGGCGGAGTCACCCTCGGTGAGCCGGAGGTTGGTCCTGGCGGAAACCACCAGGGTCGGAGACCTCCTGGACTACACCAGAGGGGACTGGGTGGATCCCCGCGCGCTTGGTTGACACATGGGGCTCTCCACCCTCGCGACCCCTCTGCGTGTACTCCAGGAGGTGGGCGCAGCATTTTCACCTCCTGCTCTCGGCTTCCTGTGGCGGGCCCTGCGGGAGGGCGCTCCCCGCCCACCCCTCACCCCGGGCCCTCCGGACCTTTTTTTCGGGCCCTTGTTCCGTGAGCCCCCCCGGCTCCCCCGCTCCCATAATCCGAGCCGGCTGCACACTCTGCAGCCGGTCCGGTTTCGGACCGCGTCCAGAGACCACCTGTACACGCTCGTGCTCCACACGTTGCATCACCTCACCCTCGTGTCCCGCCCCGACACCAGGTGGAGGGACTATCTGCTACCTGTGGAGGGTGAGGAGCCCCGGTGGGCCAGCCTTTATTCCACCTTAGTTCCCAGGCCCGCCGGGGACATTGGTTGGCGGCTCCTTCATGGAGCCGTGAGCACGGGCGTGTACTTGGCGCGGTTCACCTCTATTCCCAAGGCCTGCCCATTCTGCGGCATCAGGGAGACCCTGGCGCACGCTTACCTTGAGTGCGCCAGGCTGCAGCCCCTTTTCCGGCTTCTCCAGAACCTCTTGTTGAGGTTCTGGCTACACTTTTCCCCGCACTTGTTTATTTATGCGCACCCTGTCCGTGGCCCCACTAAGTCGCGGGAACTCCTCGTCAACCTCTTCCTGGCCCTGGCCAAACTCACCATCTATAATACCAGGGAGAAGATGTTGGACGAGGGGGTGCTCTGCGACTGTGGGGCCTACTTTCATACCTCTTTGGTCTCACGTCTCCTGGCGGAGTTCCACTGGGCAGCGTCCGCTGGCTCCCTTGCCACCTTCGAGGAGCAGTGGGCGCTGTCCGGGGTTCTCTGCTCGGTGTCCCCATCTGGTTCCCTGATTTTGAACCTATGACCGTCACTTCGCTCCCTGTTTTTTTTATTAGTTGTCCCACGTAATCATTTGGTACTGGGTCCAGTGGTCCCTCCCGCTAGGCTGGGGGAGGGGCCTTTCGTAGTGGGCGGCTGAGCCCGCCCACTTCCCGGTTCGCCAATACGGCCCTCACTACAGGTTGTTGCAGCTCTCTGTGCTCCCTTCTCCCTCCGTTCTTTCCTGGCCCTCTCCTGCTGCTGCTTGCTGCTGCTGTTGCTGCTTTGCTGCCGCTGCTGCGTGCGTGAGTGAGGAGAGCTGTGGGGGGGGCCTTGCCGGCCTGCCCCCCCCCTCGCCCTCGCCTCCGGAGGGAGAAGCACCGGCCCTCCAACGCCAACACCGATACCATCTGGGGGCCCACCTGCCTGCTTGCTTGCCTGCCTGGACGGCTGCCCGGCCGGCTGACTGCCGCTCGCTGCTGCTGTTGTTCCTGTGTGGGAGCCGCTGCCTCCGTCGCGGAGAGCGAAGAGACTGCGTCCCTGGTTCGAGAGATTGTGGAGGGGGTTGTTTGAGAACTGTGTTTCGAGTGACTTTGCCATCTTTGCTCCTGGGGTGGTGGTGTCCCCGGTCGCGTTAGGAGTGTGGACGGTACTGAGCCTCTCACTCGTAATTCCTCGGACTGGAAGCCGTCGCTTGCCAGGAAGCTCCGAGGTCGACTTGGGATCCTGCTGTCCCGTCCCCCGTAGCGGACTGTTGAAGGGGGTGCGGGGGGGGTGCACTGCCCTCCCCTTCGTCCATCTGCTCCCCCTCTGCCACCACCCCCACCGCCGACAGCTGCCGACAACCCCTCCACCGCCCCGCGTGCCACCTGGACCTGCTTTTCGCCCCTCGGCGGGCTGTTTGCTCCCCCCACATCTTCCACCGTCCGGGACTGTTTCTCTGCAGCAGTGAACGGCAGAGCCTACGCTTCGCGAGTGCTGTGGGTGCACCTTTTCCCCTGCCCTGGACTTCTCCTGCCCCCCAACTGCGTTTAGCTGGTGGGGTCCCCTCCCTGCAGCCCCCCCTGTATTAGTTGGCCCTGCCCCCCTCCTTTTGAGCCCCTTCGGTTTATTTGTTTGGTGCCCATTCCCCCCCCCCTCGGTTCCCAGCCTGCTGGCTGCGTTCCCGGCCCTGTCCTTGGGCTGCGGCTGGCTGGAGTTTTTTCCTCCTACCCCCGTCCTTGGGCTGCAGCTGGCTGGACATTCCACTCTGTTTCTGAGCCGCTGCTCTGGTGCACCCCCCCCCCGCGCGCACTTGTGCCCCATTTCGTTGCCCCCCTCTCACTGTTCACGCCCCCTTTTGCTGTTGTTGTGGTCCTCCCCCCCCCAGTGTAGCCGGAGGAGCCGGCTTTCTTTCTGGCATCTGTGCCCCCCCCCTTTTTCGCCCCTGTGTACCCCCTCCGTTGGCACCCTCTTCCCCAGCCTGCAGCCTAGCGCGGGGGGAGTGGTTGCTTTTTCCTCGTTCCCCCATCACCCACCCCAGGGGCGCCCCCTCCCCTTCCTGTAGCCTTCTAGGAGGGAGTGGTTAGCCCCCTTCCCCTTCTTCCCCCTTTTCCCCGCCCCGTTTGCTGGACCCTCCTCCTCTGTCCTTTGCTTAGAGGGGGGGAGCGGCTGCAGGTTGTGATGGCAGGGGACTCTGCCCCTGTCCCTTCCCCTGCCCCTGCCCCTGCCCCGCTCCATTCCTCTGCCCTGTTGTCCCCGTCTGCCCCAGTGGCCGGCCCCTCGGCTGGCCCTGCCCTGGACACCACCGCTGCCACGGCTGCCCCCTCCACCGGCAGGAAGGGCCAAGGGAGGAAGAAGGGCAATGGCCCCGCCCGTGGAGCCAAGCCTCCTGCGGGCGGGGCTGCGACCCCCGCCGCGGCCCCGACACTGGCCGCGGCCTCTCCCTCTCCGGCCGTCCCTTCCACCAGCTCTGGAGGTGCTCTGTCTCAGGCCCCCAGAGCGTACGCCCAGGTGGCCGCCGCCTCTCTGCGTGCCGCCGCGTCGGCCGCCCCGACCGCCGCCTCCGGACCCATCCCTGGTGACCGTGGCCCCTTCCCCTAGCTGACAAGAAGGCATGGCGTCCGTTGCCACTTGGTGCCTGCCTCGCCCCACATTGAGACCTATGTGCGGGCGTTGGCGAGGGTGGTGGGACCCATGGCCATCGTGGCGGCCTCCAAAATGTACGGGAAGGCCGTGTTCTTCCTGGCGTCGGAGGCTGCCGCGCAGGAGGCGGTGGAAAGAGGCCTGGCGGTGGGGGGCGTGTTTGTTCCCTTGGAACCTCTGGAGGACCTGGGCGTACGGGTGGTCTTGACCTCCGTCCCGCCCTACCTCCCCAACGCCGCCCTGTTGCCTGCCCTCTCCGCCCTGGGGAAGCCCATTTCTGTTCTGAGCCCTCTCTCGTTGGGCTGTAAGGACCCTGTCCTCCGGCACATCCTGTCTTTCCGCCGGCAGGTCCAGCTCCAGCTGCCGCCGGCGGCGGGTGCCAGAGTGGCGCTCGAGGGGTCCTTCCTGGTGCCCTACCGGGGGGCCCATTATCGGGTCCACTATTCAACGGGGGAGGCCCGGTGCTTCCTCTGCCGGGCGCCGGGGCATGTCCGGAGGGACTGTCCCCTGGCCCGGCCTGGAGGGGCGTCCGAGACCCCCGGGGCCCGGGAGGGTGCCGGCCCTGTCATCGCCGGCAACCCTAGCGGTTCGGACACTGCTGCTGCCGCCGCCCCTCCTCCTTCTGCCGCGGTTCCCGCTCTGGCCGCGGAGATGGCCGAGCGGGCGGGCCTTGCCATCGCCGACCCTGGATCGGCGGGGCATGTGGAGGAGGGGGCGGGGCGGCTTCCGCCGGCCGCGGGGAAGGGCCCGCCCCAGGGGGAGGTTTCCCTCCCCTCTGCTGTCCCTCCGCCCCTGCCGCCCCGAGCCCCGAAGCCATCGCCCTTGCCCTCTGGCCCCGCCCCTGCTGACTGGCCCTCCACCTCCTCTTCCACCTTGGGGGGCTGGGTGACCGTCCGGGGGAAGCGCGGCGCCCGCAGGTCGCGGGCTCTCTCCCTCCCCTCTGATGAGGAGGGAGAGCAGGCCCCCCGAAAGATGCCGCGGGGGGCCGACGTTGTTAGTTCTGTTTCCGCGCCCCCGGACGGTGCCCAGCAGGAGGTGCCGGCCATGGAGACCGTGGATGCCGTGGCAGCGGCTGGGGAAACTTCTGTCCCTTTTGTTGGGCCCACGCCTGAGGAGGCTTCAGCAGCGGTTCTCCCGGCCCTTGCTCCGTCTGTGCCCCCCGCCGCCGCCGCCGATGTCGGGGCGGCCTTTGTCCCTGTGACTGGCGGGGAGGTGGCCGGGGCCGAGGGGACCGCTTTCGCCTCCATTTTCGATGAGATCGAGACCCTGGGTCTGACCCCGGTTACCCAGGGGGAGGACGACCCTCCGCCAGCGGGCCCCGATCCGGGTGCTGGCTTAGTCCCGCCCCCTTCTCCTGCTCCCGGTTCCTCGCCCCACTCTGCCGCTCCCGACTTAGTCCTGGGAGAACCCTTAGCCCTACCTGCCAGCCCGGCCGCGACTACCATCTCGTGCACGGCCGCCGAGCCCCTCGGGGCGACAGCCGTTGCTGAGCGGCCGGTTCCTGCCCCCGATCCTGCCCCTTCCATCGTTCCTGCCCCTGAGGCTTCCCCTGTCCCTGCTGCCTCCGTCCCCTCGGATGCTGACCTTGGCCGAGGGGAGCCGCAGTCTAGCGGCTTGGCAGCGGGAGATGAGGAGCCCGTTCCCGCTCCCGTCCCTGATCCTGTCCCCTCTCCTGCCCAAGTCCCTGTTCCCGCCTCGAGCCCCGCCCCTACTCCCGCCCTTGCCCCAGATCCTGTCCCCGAGGTGTCTCTTTCTGCCACCTCTGGTGTTACTGCCGCCCCCGGGGTTGTCGCATTTCCGTTGCCTGCAGACAACCCTCAGGGGGCGGTTTTCGTGTCTCCCCTTCCTGCCACTGTGGGGGCTGTGTTGTTCCCTCAGCCGCCCTCTCCTTTGCCGGGGATGGGGACGGGCTGCCCGGCGCAGCAGCGCCGGAACTCGGCCCCTTGTATGTCCGTCACTGTGGGCTGCGAGGACCCTTCAGGAGCCCCGCCGGAGGATGGCGGCGGCTTGGCCGCTGCCTCCCCCTCCGCGCTGCGGGATGAGCTGCGCCTCTTTCTATCGGATTCCCGTGGTTCCCAGGGTAAGGTGCAGCTCGCCCTTCAGCACTGGGGGGACTTCCATCTCGTCCTCCGGGCCGTGCAGGCGCTTTTGGGGGAGGGGCGGGGGTCCGGTCGGCGGGACATCGCGGCCTATCGGCGGGCCCGCAGATTCCGCGACTCCCTTTTGACCTTCGGAGTCGAAACCGGGATCTTGCGGGGCCCGCTGGGGGCCGATTGTCCCTCCGCCCGTGAGGATCTGCCCCAGCCCTCCGCATGACAGTTACCACCTTTGCATCGCTGAACACTCCGGGCTGTAGGGTGGGTCTCCGCAGGAGCCAGGTGCTCTCCTTCCTTCGGGAGGGGGGGTACTCTGTGATTTTCCTGCAGGAAACCCACACGGCTCCGGCCGTCGAGGCTAGCTGGCGGCTGGAGTGGGGAGACGGGGTTTATTTTAGCCACCTCAGCGCCCATTCGGCTGGGGTGGCCACCCTGTTCTCCCCGGGGCTGCGGCCTGAGGTACTGGGGGTCGCCGAGGTCGTGCCGGGCCGCCTGCTGCACGTCCGGGCCCGTGTGGAGGGGCTGGTTCTGAACTTGGTCAACGTTTATGCCCCGAAAGCGGGCCTGGAACGAGTGCCTTTCTATCAGCGGGCGGCGGCCTTCCTCGGCACTCTGGATTCTCGCGAGTGCCTGGTCCTGGGCGGGGACTTTAACACCACCCTCGAGGACCGGGACCGCTCCGGGCTTGAAAATTCCCAGGCAGCCGCGCTTGTCCTCAGGGAGATCGTAGACCATCACTCCCTGGTGGACGTCTGGCGCGAACACCACCCGGACGACGACACCACCTTCACCTATGTCCGGGTGGAGGACGACCGGTCGCGCCACTCCCGGTTGGACCGGATCTATCTGTCCCGCTTTCATCTGGCGCGGGCCCATGCCTCCAGCGTCCGGCCGGCCCCGTTCTCGGATCACCATCTGGTGACCGTGACAGCTTCTCTCAGTTCCGAGCGGCCGGGGCCGGCCTATTGGCATTTTAATAATAGTTTGCTGGAGGACGTGGGCTTCGTGGCATCCTTCCGGGAGTTCTGGCTGGCCTGGCGGGGGCAGTGGCGCGCCTTTCCCTCGGCGCGGCGGTGGTGGGACGTGGGGAAGGTCCGCGCGCGGCTCTTCTGCCGGAACTACGCCCGGGGCGCCAGCCGGCGGCGAGATACGCTGATAGGGCAGTTGGAGCGGGAGGTCTTGGAGCTGGAGAGGCGTCTGGCCTCCGGCCCCGAGGATTCACCCCTCTGCGCGGCGTACCGGGAGAAGCGGGAGGAGCTCCGGGCCCTGGAAGACCACCGGGCCCGGGGCGCGTTTGTTCGATCCCGCATCCGTCTCCTTCGGGAGATGGATCGCGGCTCCCGCTTCTTCTACGCCCTGGAGAAACGGAGGGGGGCCAAAAAGCATGTCACCTGCCTCCTGGCGGAGGACGGCGTCCCCCTCACGGATCTGGAGGAGATGCGTGACAGGGCCAGAGCCTTCTACGCCGCTCTTTTCTCCCCGGATCCGACCGACGCCGAGGCCCGCAGGGTGCTCTGGACCGAGCTCCCGACGGTCAGCGCGGGCGACCGAGACCGGCTGGAGCTGCCTCTTTCTCTGGCCGAGTTCTCGGCAGCCCTCCGGCTCATGCCCACTAACAAATCTCCGGGCATGGACGGGCTGACCGTGGAGTTCTACCGCGTGTTCTGGGACATCCTCGGCCCAGACCTCGTCACCGTCTGGGCCGAGTCCTTGCAGGGCGGGGTCCTCCCTCTCTCGTGCAGGCGAGCCGTGCTCGCCCTGTTGCCAAAGAAGGGGGACCTCCGCGATTTACGAAATTGGCGTCCCGTCTCGCTCCTCAGCACGGACTATAAGGTCGTAGCGAAGGCCATCTCGCTGCGGCTGGGGTCCGTGCTGGCGGACGTGGTCCACCCCGACCAGACCTACACCGTCCCGGGCCGGAGCATCTTTAACAACCTGTACTTGGTCCGGGACCTGTTGGAGCTGGGACGTAGGGATGGTCTGTCATTCACCCTCCTGTCTCTGGACCAGGAGAAGGCGTTCGACAGGATGGACCACGGGTATCTCCTGGGCACTCTGCGGGCGTTCGGTTTCGGGCCCCAGTTTGTGGGCTTTCTCCAGGTGCTGTACGCTGAGGCGGAGTGTCTGGTCAAGCTCAACTGGACCCTGACCGAGCCGGTCAGCTTTGGGCGGGGAGTACGGCAAGGGTGCCCCCTCTCGGGCCAGCTGTACGCTCTGGCGATCGAGCCCTTCCTCTGCCTCCTCCGTCGGAGGTTGGCAGGGTTGGTGCTCCGGGAGCCGGAGCTGCGGCTGATCCTGTCGGCGTACGCCGAGGACGTGGTCCAGGACCCAGCGGATCTGGTGCGGGTGGAGGCCTGCCAGGCCGTTTATTCGGCCGCCTTCTCCGCCCGGGTCAACTGGGTCAGGAGCTCTGGCCTGGTGGTCGGGGACGGTTGCAGGCGGGCTCCCTCCCACCCGCGCTTCAAGCCATTCGGTGGAGCGCGGGTCCACTGCTCTATCTAGGGGTTTATCTTTCCGCCACGCATCCTTCTCCGTCGGAGAACTGGCTGGATTTGGAGGCCAGGGTGCGTGAGTGGTTGCGGAGATGGACGGGACTGCTCCGGTGTCTCTCCCTGCGGGGGAGGGCGCTGGTGCTGAACCAGCTCGTCCTGTCCATGCTCTGGCACCGGCTCAACACCCTGATCCCGGCCCCGGAACTCCTGGCCAGGCTCCAGAGGATAGCCCTGGGGTTCTTCTGGCCTGGACTGCACTGGGTCTCTGCAGGGGTTCTGAGTCTTTCCCTGGAGGAGGGGGGACAGGGCCTGGTCTGCCTTCATAGCCAGGTCCATGTCTTCCGCCTCCAGGCCCTGCAGAGGCTCCTTTACGGTGCGGGGAGTCCGGCATGGAGCACGTTAGCGCACGCCTTCCTCCGCCGCCTCCGAGGGCTCCGATACAACCGGCAGCTCCTTTTTCTTCACCCGAGAGGTCTTCCGCGAGACCTCTCGGAGCTGCCGGTCTTCTACCAGGACCTTCTCCGGACCTGGAAGCTTTTCTCGGCGACCAGGTCCACTGTGACCACCGAGGGTGTGGATCTCCTCGCGGAGCCCCTGCTGCACAATCCTGATCTCCGTGTACAGGTGGTGTAGATCAATCTCTGATAATTTTCATATGACTTTACATTGTGCCTCTTCATATAACCTTGTGGTGGGTCTACCCACGTGTGACCTCTGTTTTCATGGAACTTTGTATCAAAGCCTCATTTAGAAACTTTGCATTGCCCTTGGTATAATATTATAGCCCCTAAGGATAAAATAAAATAGAAGAAACATTTCTGTTTGCTAGCAGTAGAACAAGAGCTCTCCCCCCCCCCACTCTTAATCAATTGCCCTGTTGAATGAATGAGGTGTGAATGAGAAAGGCATGAAAGGCAGCACCTTCAGACAGCCTCAATTGTTGAAGAGGGGCTGGGAGCCAGACCCAAG
Source organism: Chrysemys picta bellii (assembly GCF_011386835.1). Classification (NCBI taxonomy): domain Eukaryota; kingdom Metazoa; phylum Chordata; order Testudines; family Emydidae; genus Chrysemys; species Chrysemys picta. The sequence continues at coordinate 12,006,230 of NC_088802.1, read as the reverse complement.
GACAATAAAACGTGTCAAGTGGGCTCATTAAAGACAAGCAGACATACTGACAGCCTCGGGGGTTAGAAGCAAGCACCTTCTTTTAGAAACACCCTCTTTGCAGCATTGGGACAACACTCAAAAGAAAGCAGCACAAAGGACCAATGGACACAGACACAGAGTTTAAATCTGGTATAAATTTGCATAAGAGGAAAGCTGCTATAAAAGTGAGGTGTCTTGCAGAGGACCCCGGGTCTCGTCTTGTCAACATGGGAGCATCGATCCGGATCGGCAGAAGCCCGGCTCCACCCCCTCCCCCATTTAACTCACCTGGCCAGTGAAGTTAAGGGGAGCAACTAATTGGTAACAACAAGACGGAATGGGTTTGTGTGTGTGTGTGTGTGTGTGAGCGTAAGTGTAATATATTATATGCATATAATACAGTGTTAATGAATACATGTATTACTAATAAATGTGGCGTTTTGCCTTATTCCCCCTGAAAAGATCCTGTGCAGTACTTTAAGTACAACATTTTGGTGGAGAATGCGAAAGGGGGAACAAGCATAGAATCCACAGTTATTATAAAACTGGTGTGCACACCGCCAGCTTTAGCAAGCCTGGCACTAGAGGAAAAAGAACGTAAACTTTCAGTTAATTAACCAAACTCTGAAGGATATAGGAGTTTAGGTTTAAATTGTGTTCATGACTGAGCTAAAGAGGAGAACTTAGTGTTTCTCACTCTGATCCGGGGAAGGATTAACCAAACTCTGAAGGATATAGGAGTTTAGGTTTGAATTGTGTTATAGAGGTACATACACCCTCAGCCATAGCAAGACCGAGCTAAAGAGGAGAACTTAGTGTTTCTCACTCTGATCCGGGGAAGGATCTAATCCGGGGAAGGATTAGTATAATTGGTGTATGAACCCTCAGTGGTAGCAGACCGAGTAATACAGAGGGAAGCTTAGCGTCTCTCCCTCTGGCCCAGAGTGGGTTAAAAATATAAGATGCAGATCTTGTTCTGTTAAACCAAACTCTGAAGGATATAGGAGTTTGGGCAGTGTAGTGTGGTTTATGTTTGTTTTTTGTTTGTTTGTTTGTTTTTGTAAGTAATATTGTGGTAATTTCACAATTTTGCAGAAAATGTTTAAGGAACGGAACCAGGAAGGGTGGGGGCTAGTTGGAAAGCCCACCCTCCTTGCTAAATTGGTAGTAAAACAAGGCTTGTACCCATGGAAAGGAACTGTTTATTGGAAAAAGCAGGATCGGGCCCAGGCAGCAACAGATAGAGAAACTGAAAAATAGGTTGGGTACAGAGAGTTAAAACAGCACTCTCAAATCTTACAGCAGCAGTAACATCAGGAAAAGAAACATTTAAGACCCCAGAAGGGGGCAGACCTTTGGGACCCCTCTGGAGATTGGGAAGGGGGATATTTGAAATATTTGGGTAAATTCCTCCTCCCAGGGCCAAAATGCCATTAAAACAGTTAACAACAGTGCCTGCTTCTGCCTCAGATCTCCAGGCCATGGCAAAATGGCTGGAGATTTTAAAACAGAATTTTTTTTTCTAGATGGAGTGTTAACGCCCTTTTACTGAGAGAAAGGGAGGATTTACACTCACAAGAAATGCACCACTTAATTAGCATTTGTGCAGCCCCAAGTACCAAACACACTGTGGCAGAGACCAAGCAGGTTCTGCCAGGGTGAAAGCACTGTGCTAATTTGTTTCCAAGCTTCTATCTTTCAGGATCTGAACCAGAACATCAGAAGAGCTGGTACCAGCTGAAGAGTTATAAAATACCATGGTTATAGTGTCATGACAAAGTCTGTGTTCAGTGTTCTGTGTTGCATGTTCTGTGTCTGTCTCTAGTGGTGTCCTGTGCTAGCATTGGGTCCAGAAAAAGAGGAAATACTACACTAGACAGGGCAAATGTCTTTTCCTCTCTCTACTTCCCCCATGTCCATCCAATTTATCAATCACCACTTGTATCCAAAAAACGTTGGTCCCCAATGCATCAGGTTTATTTTTGTTAGGTTCTCTAATAGTCATTTTGTTGTTAATTTTTGTTCTTAATACATTTGTATTGTTAGTTACATTTGCTTGTATTGTTAATTCCACACTTTCCTCTATGCACTCTGGTTCTATTTCCCCAAGCCCTAAAGGGTAATTCTTGGGCCCCCATAACCTGTAAGACCTTGGCCCATAATTGTATGGCCCCATCTTTCAGGTCCCCAGAAACCTCTGAAAACAACTGTTAAAAATAGGGAATTCTACAACATTTTAGCAACTGAATGTTAGTTTAAGTCCAATTATTATAATTATAATTGTTTGCATTTGTGTTTATGTTATATCTGGTGTTTAGTCAATTGTAATGGTTTTAGTTATATTCACCTGGTTATAATTGTTTGGTTTGTTTGCAACAAATACAAAAGATTTATATGGTGACCACTCAAGAATTGTTCTTGAGAGGTCAAAAGGGGGACAATGTAGATCAATCTCTGATAATTTTCATATGACTTTACATTGTGCCTCTTCATATAACCTTGTGTGGTGGGTCTACCCACGTGTGACCTCTGTTTTCATGGAACTTTGTATCAAAGCCTCATTTAGAAACTTTGCATTGCCCTTGGTATAATATTATAGCCCCTAAGGATAAAATAAAATAGAAGAAACATTTCTGTTTGCTAGCAGTAGAACAAGAGCTCTCCCCCCCCCCCACTCTTAATCAATTGCCCTGTTGAATGAATGAGGTGTGAATGAGAAAGGCATGAAAGGCAGCACCTTCAGACAGCCTCAACTGTTGAAGAGGGGCTGGGAGCCAGACCCAAGGACAATAAAACGTGTCAAGTGGGCTCATTAATGACAAGCAGACATACTGACAGCCTCGGGGGTTAGAAGCAAGCACCTTCTTTTAGAAACACCCTCTTTGCAGCATTGGGACAACACTCAAAAGAAAGCAGCACAAAGGACCAATGGACACAGACACAGAGTTTAAATCTGGTATAAATTTGCATAAGAGGAAAGCTGCTATAAAAGTGAGGTGTCTTGCAGAGGACCCCGGGTCTCGTCTTGTCAACATGGGAGCATCGATCCGGATCGGCAGAAGTCCGGCTCCACCCCCTCCCCCATTTAACTCACCTGGCCAGTGAAGTTAAGGGGAGCAACTAATTGGTAACAACAAGACGGATTGGGTTTGTGTGTGTGTGTGTGTGTGTGAGTGTAAGTGTAATATATTATATGCATATAATACAGTGTTAATGAATACATGTATTACTAATAAATGTGGCGTTTTGCCTTATTCCCCCTGAAAAGATCCTGTGCAGTACTTTAAGTACAACAGTGGCGGAGTCACCCTCGGTGAGCCGGAGGTTGGTCCTGGCGGAAACCACCAGGGTCGGAGACCTCCTGGACTACACCAGAGGGGACTGGGTGGATCCCCGCGCGCTTGGTCGGCGCATGGGGCTCTCCACCCTTGCGACCCCTCTGCGTGTACTCCAGGAGGTGGGCGCTGCATTGTCACCTCCTGCTCTCAGCTTCCTGTGGCGGGCCCTGCGGGAGGGCGCTCCCCGCCCACCCCTCACCCCGGGCCCTCCGGACCTTTTTCTCGGGCCCTTGTTCCGTTAGCCCCCCCAGCTCCCCCGCTCCCATAATCCGAGCCGGCTGCACACTCTGCAGCCGGTCCGGTTTCGGACCGCGTCCAGAGACCACCTGTACACGCTCGTGCTCCACACGTTGCATCACCTCACCCTCGTGTCCCGCCCCGACACCAAGTGGAGGGACTATCTGCTACCTGTGGAGGGTGAGGAGCCCCAGTGGTCCAGCCTTTATTCCACCTTAGTTCCCAGGCCCGCCGGGGACATTGGTTGGCGGCTCCTTCATGGAGCCGTGAGCACGGGCGTGTACTTGGCGCGGTTCACCCCTATTCCCGAGGCCTGCCCATTCTGCGGCATCAGGGAGACCCTGGCGCACGCTTACCTTGAGTGCGCCAGGCTGCAGCCCCTTTTCCGGCTCCTCCAGAACCTCTTGCTGAGGTTCTGGCTGCACTTTTCCCCACACTTGTTTATTTATGCACACCCTATCCGTGGCCCCACTAAGTCGCGGGACCTCCTCGTCAACCTCTTCCTGGCACTGGCCAAACTTACCATCTATAATACCAGGGAGAGGATGTTGGACGAGGGGGTGCTCTGCGACTGCGGGGCCTACTTCCATACCTCTTTGGTCTCACGTCTCCGGGCGGAGTTCCACTGGGCAGCATCCGCTGGCTCCCTTGCCACCTTCGAGGAGCAGTGGGCGCTGTCCAGGGTTCTCTGCTCGGTGTCCCCATCTGGTTCCCTGATTTTGAACCTTTGACCGTCACCTCCCTCCCTGTTTTTTTATTGGTTGTCCCAAATAATCATTTGGTACTGGGTCCAGTGGTCCCTCCCGCTAGGCTGGGGGAGGGGCCTTTCGTAGTGGGCGGGTGAGCCCGCCCACTTCCCGGTTCACCAATACGGCCTCACTACACCATGGTAGGACACTTTACCACACCAGGCCAGTAGCAAGTAGTCTGGAATCATTGCATAACAAAGCATGGCAGCGTATGGTCCCGGTGTTTGCTGGCATGCAGACAATATCCATTCCTTATATCTCTTTGTTATCCTCAGGAGAGTGATATCATTCACGGTCACCTGGTTGAAATGGGGTGATTTTATTAAGGGGACATTCAGAGGCGTCCGTTCCTGCTCTTCTGAACAGAAATGTTTCCCCGCTGTTAACCACGCGGTGGAGGGGAGGGGTGAAGTGATCATCCCAGAGAATCGTGTGTGTGTGTGTGTGTGTGGTGGTTTACTTGGGTTTGTGCCGCATGTTAACCGGGAAACCGCAGCCCTCCTTTTACATTGAAAACCCATTTTAAATGGACAACCCAATTCATCCTTGATATGGGAAATGCGCTGCTGTTTGAAACCTTTCCCGCATGTTAAGAAGGGTAATAAAGCCAAAACACTGTGGCCTACCATGGCTGCCTGCAAGCCGAAATATGCGACCTTGTAATGAAAGAGTGTACCCATTGTTCTCTAAAATGTGTCTTTTTAGCCCTTAACTCTCCCTTCTCCTCCACCAGCTGCAAATGTTTCTCCTTCGCAGAGGCTAGTGAACATTAGAAAGAGAAAACGTAGGACGAGGGACGATATGTTCACGGAGCTCCAGATGTCCTCCCACGCTGATAGAGCACAGCAGAATGCGTGGAGGCAGTCAATGTCGGACATGAGAAAAGCACAATATGAACGAGAGGAGAGGTGGCGGGCTGAATGGCGGGATGAAAAGAGCAAGTGGCGGGCTGAAGACGATAGGTGGCGTCAGCTCGCAGACAGATGGCAAGAGTCAATGCTCCGTCTGCTGGAGCATCAAACTGATATGCTCGAGCGTATGGTTGAGCTGCAGGAAAGGCAGCAGGAGCAGAGACCGCCGCTACAGCCCCTGTTTAACCAACAGCCCTCCTCTCCAAGTTCCATAGCCTCCTCACCAAGATGCCCAAGAACACGGTGGGGGGGCCTCCGTCCACCCAGTCACTCCACCCCAGATGATCGCCCAAGCATCAGAAGGCTGGGCTTCAATAAGACTTAAAGTTTTAAAATGCAGTGTGTCCTTTTTCATCCCTCCTCCCCCACCCATCCCAGGCTACCTTGGCAATTATCCCCCTACTTCTGTGAGGAACTAATAAAGAATGCATGAATGTGAAAAAACAATGACTTTATTGCCTCTGCAAGCGGTGCTCGAATTGGGGAGGGGAGGGTGAGGTGGGGTGGTTGGTTTACAGGGAAGTAGAGTGAACCGGGTAGGGCGGGGGGGTTGGAGGGTTCATCAAGGAGAAACAAACAGAAGTTTCACACAGTAGCCTGGCCAGTCACAAAACTCGTTTTCAAAGCTTCTCTGATGCGAACCGCGCCCTGCTGTGCTCCTCTAACTGCCCTGGTGTCTGGCTGCACGTAATCAGCGGCCAGGCGAGTTTCCTCAACCTCCCACCCAGCCATAAAGGTCTCCCCCTTACTCTCACAGATATTGTGGAGTGCACAGCAAGCAGCAATAACAATGGGGATATTCTTTTCGCTGAGGTCTGAGCGAGTCAGTAAGCTGCACCAGCGCGCTTTTAAACGTCCAAATGCACATTCCACCACCATTCGGCACTTGCTCAGCCTGTAGTTGAACAGGTCCTGACTCCTGTCCAGGCTGCCTGTGTACGGCTTCATGAGCCATGGCATTGAGGGGTAGGCTGGGTCCCCAAGGATCACGATAGGCATTTCAACATCCCCAATGGTTACTTTCTGGTCCGGGAAGAAAGTCCCTTCCTCCAGCTTTTGAAACAGAGCAGAGTTCCTGAAGACGCGAGCATCATGTACCTTTCCCGGCCATCCCACGTTGGTGAAACGTCCCTTGTGATCCACCAGGGCTTGCAGCAGCATTGAAAAGTACACCTTGCGGTTTATGTAGTCGGTGGCTTGGTGCTCCGGTGACAAGATAGGGATATGGGTTCCGTCTATGGCCCCGCCACAGTTTGGGAATCCCATTTCAGCAAAACTATCCACTATTGACTTCACGTTGCCCAGAGTCACTACCCTTGATATCACCAGGTCTTTCATTGCCCTGGCAAATTGGATCACAGCAGCCCCCACCGTAGATTTGCCCACTCCAAATTGATTCCCGACTGACCGGTAGCTGTCTGGCATTGCAAGCTTCCACAGGGCTATCGCCACTCACTTATTAACTGTGAGGGCTGCTCTCATCTTGGTATCCTGGCGTTTCAGGGCAGGGGAAAGCAAGTCACAAAGTTCCATGAAAGTGGCCTTACGCATGCGAAAGTTTCGCAGCCACTGGGAATCGTCCCATACCTGCAGCACGATGCGGTCCCACCAGTCTGTGCTTGTTTCCCGGGCCCAGAATCGGCGTTCCACGCCATGAACCTGCCCCAGTGACACCATGATTTCCACATTGCTGGGGCCTGTGCCTTGTGAGAGGTCTATGTCCATGTCAATTTCCTCATCACTCTCTTCGCCGCGCTGCAATCGCCTCCTCGGCTGGTCCGGGTTTCGCCTTGGCATGTCCTGGCTCTGCATATACTCCAGGACAATGCGCGTGATGTTCATAGTGCTCATAATTGCCGCGGTGATCTGAGCGGGCTCCATGATCCCAGTGCTAGCTATGGAGCCTGGTCAGAAAAAAGGCACGAAACTAGTATCTGATGGACCAGGAGAAGGAGGGAGGGCAGGAGGGAGGGCCGAGTGACGACATGGCGTACAGGTACAGGAACAGGGAATTAAAATCAAGAAAGGTGGCTGTGCATCAGGGAGAAACACAAACAACTGTCACACAGAATGGTCCCCCCAAAGATTAAACTGAAAACCCTGGGCTTAGCAGGCCGTTGATTTCACGGAGGAAGGGGAAGCAAACGAATACAGAACAAATCTATTTTTTACATCTGAAGCTGGCAGCCGACGGTGCAGCATGAGTGATAGCCTCTGCAGTACGATGACGACGGTTACCAATCGTAATATACCATCGTCTACCAAAAGGCAAGGGGCTGCAGCTGTGTAGCAATGCAGCCCCACGTCTGCCAGCCCCACGTCCGCCAGCACCCAGCATCGCCCTCGGCCTCTTCTGGGTGCTTAGCAGACAATACTGGGCAATTGGCAGAAAATAGTATACTACGACTGGTAGCCATCATCATCGAAACAGTAGCATGTCTGCCCAGGTGGCCATGATTGACAGCCACTCCAGTATGACGACGATGGGTACCAGTCATAATATACCATCGCCTACCAAAGGGCAAGGGGCTGGTGCAATGCAGCCCTACGGCTGCCAGCCCCACGGCTATTACTCATGCTACACCGTCTACCGCCAAAAGGCAGTTAGCAGCTGCTGCTGTGTAGCAATGCAGTCCCACGTCTGCCGGCACCCAGAGGACATATGGTGACGGTGAGCTCAGCTGAGCCGAGCGGGCTCCATGCTTGCCGTGGTATGTTGTCTGCACAGGTAACCCAGGTAAAAAGGCGCGAATCTATTGTCTGCCGTTGCTGTGACGGGGGGGGAGGGGCCTGACGACATGTACCCAGAACCGCCCGCGACACTGTTTTGCATCATCCAGGCATTGGGATCTCAAGCCAGAATTTAAAAAAAAGGCGCGAAAGTAGTATCTGACGGACTAGGGGAAGGAGGGAGGGCGGGCCGAGTGACGACATGGCGTACAGGTACAGGGAATTAAAATCAAGAACGGTGGCTGTGCATCAGGGAGAAACACAAACAACTGTCACACAGAATGGTCCCCCCAAAGATTAAACTGAAAACCCTGGGTTTAGCAGGCCGTTGATTTGACGGAGGGAGGGGGAAGCAAATGAATACAGAGCAAATCTATTTTTTACATCTTAAGACGACGGTGCAGCGTGACTGATAGCCCTCGGCATCTTTCTGGGTGCTTGGCAGCAAATACTGGGCGCTTGGCAGTTAGTGTATGACGATTGTCTTCAGGCCTATTGCACGATCGGCTGCTCAGGGAAGACTCTGCTAATGTGCGATGACCCAACTTGTAATAGGACGGTTAACAGTCCTAATATACAATCTACTGCCAAAAGGCAAGGGGCTGGTGCAATGCAGCCCCACGGCTGCCAGCACCCAGATCGCCGATGAAGGCTACCAGTCTACTGTACCGTCTACCGCCAAAAGGCAGTTAGCAGCTGCTGCTGTGTAGCAATGCAGTCCCACGTCTGCCGGCACCCAGAGGACATATGGTGACGGTGAGCTCAGCTGAGCTGAGCGGGCTCCATGCTTGCCGTGGTATGTTGTCTGCACAGGTAACCCAGGTAAAAAGGCGCGAATCTATTGTCTGCCGTTGCTGTGATGGGGGGGGGGAGGGGCCTGACGACATGTACCCAGAACCTCCCGCAACACTGTTTTGCATCATCCGGGCATTGGGATCTCAACCCAGAATTCCAAGCGGCGGCGGAGACTGCAGGAACTGTGGGATAGCTGTGGGATAGCTACCCATAGTGCAATGCTCCGGAAGTCGACGCTAGCCTCGTACTGTGGACGCGGTCCGCCGACTAGAGCACTTAGAGCATTTTATGTGGGGACACACACAATTGGCTGTATACAACCGATTTCTATAAAACCGTCTTCTATAAATTCGAACTAATTTCATAGTGTAGACATACCCTAAATGTCCAGTTATAGGAGTAACCAC